>NW_022106084.1:4710894-4714065 GCF_000313985.2 Echinops telfairi
CCCCCCCATTTTTAAAAGCCTGTCCATGACAGGGGAAGCCCCAAATGAAGTGTTCCCACATAAATGATGACTCCAATGATGCCCTCTGAGTGTAGTTGGGGAGATGAACTTGCTACCAGGCAGAGAGCTTTTTTAGGTCAATTGTGGTGTATGTCGTTAAGTTAAAATGTGATCCCTTATCATTTGATCTCCCCTTTGACTTATTTTAAAGCTTCAATTTTCAATAGTGTCTGCTTTCTTTTCACTTGAGTTGTTTCTCTGTTTTGTCTAGTGATTGTTGTTGGTGGTCTTTTGTTTATTTGCTTCCTGTTTGTGTTTTGTATGATTTTCTGTGTAGGAAATCCAGATATGTAACTCTATAGACAGTAATTGGATTAATAATTACCGAGAGGCATGGCAGTGGAGGTTCGGGGGAAACAGGGAACTAACAACAATAACTGTGAAAAGAAAATGCTCTGAAAAGGATTGTGGGGATGACTTCAGGATTCTTAATAGGATTAAATGATTAAATTGTAGAGTATGTGAAGTCTATGCCAATTAAACTAGTTTTTAAAGATTATTTTTGAATTTTAAATTGTCCAATGTAATCATATGCGCATTTAGCATACATAGATTTAAAAATGTGTTCCCTGCAATCAATTTTGTAAAGTGGTAATATTGTGTCAAAGGAATTTTCTGTTTGTTACTCCAAACCCTCGTTCTAATCTTCTCCATCCGAAAACTATAAAACAGAAACAGCAGTAGAATCAGAGGACAGAGAGCCTGGGAGAGAGGAGTGGAGGAAGAGACGAGAGAGAAAACACATAAGAAGGACTCAAACACTTGTGTTTGCCTGCAAATCAGAGGTTCTTGAGCCAGGCCAAGTGGGTGACCACTGGAAGCCAGGAATGTTCCTGTCTCTCTACATAAAGCTTCTATCTAAGTAACTTCTTCTATACTTACCTGGCTAAAACTAAAATGAAAACTTCATTTTTTCCCATAAAGCTCGTATCTTCTTCTATGTATTGAACAGTTAGATAGTTATAGTCATTAATGCAGATTGTCTTTTCCCCCCACTGTCAAATATCTGAGGGCTAAGTCAATATTCCAACATAAATATATCATATTGATGATTATCAATATAGCAAACCATGTATGATAAATTTATGCTTTTTTACCCTTCAATGATTTTAAGCTACACATAGTCCAGGATGGCTTTTAACTGACTGACTTTCCTTCACTTCCATTTATTGTATGATCTTTTCATGTTAAAGAAAATGTCCCATATATGCACATTTTTATCTCAATGGCCCTTCTCATTTGTTTGTTTGGAGCTATTTTTCTCCATGGAATGGTGACTTCAATATGTCTAAAGTGCTTTTCGCTGGTTGGTTGCATTTAATGCAGCTGTTAGTGTTTAAAGTATGAGAACTGTTTCAGGGAAAAATAAAATCATTACTAGCCTAATAGCACTTAGGAAAAGGCTAATATTTCTGTATTCCTACTACTGCTTACAGAATACTTTATCATTACTTCCTTTTGTGTGTTGAATTCCACCTCCTTTCCAAAATAAAAACATCCCCAATTCCCAAGCCTCCATTATTTTGAATTTGAAATGATTAGGAAATTGATTCTTTGGGATATAATTATTTATGAATCAAAATAGGGCATGATTTCAGATTAAGGATGGTCCCCCATCTGAAAACTGGCGTCCATCTTAGAGAATGAACACAGATGCATACACAAAGACAAGACAGAGGTAGCGAGTGGAGTCTTGCTGCCAGAGGACAAGAAACAGGTAGGGCCATCAGATGCTGGAAAAGGCAAGGATGTATCCTCACTGGTGCCCTCAGAGGGGTCATAACCTAACAGCACTTTCATTGCAGACTTCTGGTCACCAGAACAGTTAAAGAATGAATTTGTGTTCTTTTAAACCACAAGGCAGTGGTAATTTGCTATTTAGCCTTATGAAACGAATAAGGAAGCCTGGTGGTGCTGCTGGTACGTGTTGACCTGCCAAATCCAAGCCTGGCAGACCCCATCTGCCTCTCTGTTGCAGAAAATGAGCCTATCTGTTCCCATAAATATTTATGACTTTGTAAACTCTAGGAAGGTTCCCTATGAGCTGGAATCCACTCAATGGTGGTGGGTGTTATGAAACTAATACAGCCTCTTACTACACTGTTGATAAAAGATATGTGAGTGTAGACACACAGAGAGTGATTGATAACAGATAGCTTGCTGTGATTTGGGGTTTTCTTACAAATATTCACTCTGAAGAAATTCCTGAGCAGGTTAATCCTGCCCAGATATTCTCACAAACAAAATTACAAATTCTCCTTCTCCTGTTTGAAGACAGACGCCCTTGATTAGACCTTCAAAAGCTGTGACTGGATGGAGTGACCATCTTCACAGCAGTTGATCTCAGTAAAAGGTGAGGGAAGGATGCCGGGGTCAACCAACCATAAACATTAGCCAAAGGTTGGTCTAGATGTCTCCTTCTTTTATTAAGCCTCATTGTACCTAATTTCTCCAAGTGATTTACTTTTTCTGGAATCAAAATTATCTAATGCATGTATGCATCTAGAAGAATCCTTGTTTGCACAGTGGGTTAAGCTTTGGGTTGTTAACAGCAAGGTTGTCTCTTCAAACACATCATCTACTCTGGGGGAGAAAGATGAGGCTTTCTGTGGTAGAACGTTAGTATCAGAAACCCTATATATGATCTCTAGAATGCAGTAGCTATCCTATGGCAGTAGATTTGGTTTGGGGTGTATAAGTCTAGAGAATAACTGGTGAGAATAAACCTTCTCTTCAAATTTTTCTGAGTTTTGATAATTTATGGCAATAACCTCCCCAAACCAGTTATCATTTTTGATTCATAGCAAACCTATGGCATTTTGTTGCTATTAGGTGCCATCGTGGAAGTTTAGATTCATAGTGACCCTTTGCACGACACAGTTAAACATTGCCCAGTCCTGAACCACCTTCCCAATGGTTCTTATATTTGAGTCCATTGTTGCAGCCACGGTGCCATTTGATTTTGTCCAGAACGTTCCTCTTTTTCATGCCCCTCTACTTTAGGGGGCATGGTGTCCTTCTCCAGGGACTGGCCTTTACTGACAGCATGTCCAAAGTACATGAGAGGAAGTCTTGCCATCCTTAACTCTATGGAGTAACTTGGATGCACTT
>NW_022106084.1:4715574-4717381 GCF_000313985.2 Echinops telfairi
CTCACAGTCAAATGCCTTAGCATAGTTAATAAAACACAAGTAAATATCTTAGTGGGATTTTCTGCTTTGATTCAAAATCCATCTCTCATCAGCAATGATATTTCTAGTTCCATGTCCTCTTTTGACTCTGGCCCAAACCTCTGGCAGCTCTCTGTCAGTGTACTGCTGAAACGGTTTTTGGATGATCATCAGCAAAGTGTTACTTGTATATGGTGTTAATGATGATGTTGTTGCTGTTAGGTGCCGTGAAGTTAGTTCTTACCCAGATTGACAAAAGAACACAATAGAACAAAACACTGCTCAGTTGGGTGCCATTCTCATAATTGTTCCTCTTTATAAGCCCACTGTTGAAGTGATATTAATAAAATTGTTCTATGATTTGAGCATTCTGTTGGGTTACCTTTCTTTGGAATGGGCACAAATATGGATCTCTTCCAACCAGATGGCCCAGGAGCTGTCTTCCAACTTTCCTGGCATAGACCAGTGAGTGGTCCCAGTGTTTCATCAGCTTGTTGACACATTTCAGGTGGTATTCCATCAATTCTTTGAGCCTTGTTTTTGACAAATGCTTTCAGTGCAGCTTGGACTTCTTCCCTTCAGTACCATTGGTTTTTGTTTCTGTGCTCTTTCTGGAAACAATGGAATGTCAACTAGTTCTTTTTGATAAGTGACTCTATATTATTTTCATCTTATTTTGATGCTTCATGTATTACTCAATATTTTTACGGTAGACTCCATATTGCAACTTGAAGCTTGAAAACATTTTTGAGTTCTTTTAATTTAAGATATGAAGAGTGTGTTCTTTCTTTTTGTGTTTCTTACCTAGGTTTTTGCATATTTCATGATCATATTTGACTTTGTCTTCTCAAACTTCCATTTTGAAAAATTCTATTTAGCTGTTTTACTTCATAATTTCTTCGATGTGCCTTAACTACTGTACAAAACTCAAAACAATTTTCTGAGTCTCTCCTAACATCCATCCTGATATTTTTCTTGCCGGTCCTTTTAATGATCTTCTGTTTATTTCATGTATGATGTCCTTGATGTCATCCCACAGCTCATTAGATCATCTGTCATTTGCATTCAATGCAGCAAATATGTTCTTGATATTTTCTTGAAATTTAGATGGCATAGACTAAAGGTCATATTTTGGCTCTAATGGACTTGTTTTAATTTTCTTCAGCTTCACCTTGAATTTAAAAACGAGCAATTGATAGCCTTTCAAGTTTCTCCTTCGTCCGGTGTAGCTGCTTTATCTTTATCTTCCCCATCATCTCTTCCCATAGACGTAGTCCATTTTATTTGTGTGTATTCCATTTGGAGAAGTCTAGGGGTATAGTTGCATTTCGTGTTTAAAAAAAAGGTGGGGGGAGGGGTTTGTTATAAACCAATCCTTGGACTTCAAGAATTCTATCATGCAATCTCCAGCTTTGTTTCTATCAACAACACCATGTTTTCCCACTACTGTTCCTTCCCCCTCATTTCCAATTGCCAATAATTATCAATGTGTCTCATTGCATATTGAATTAATTACATCCTGATGCTGGCAGAATTCTTCAACTTCATCATTATCTTTGGTGGTTGTCACGTAAATTTAAATAATTGTATTGATTAGATTTCCTTGAATTCAGCTTGATATAACCCTATCACTGACATCATTGTATTTCAAGAGAGATCTGGAAATGTCCTCTTTGCGGATGAAGGCAAGGCCAATTGAATTGATAAGGTCATACCCAGCAGAGTAAATCAGGTGGTTTTTTTGTTTGCTTGTTTTCTGATTCAAAATAGCCAATACTGGACCATGTCA
>NW_022106084.1:4718069-4724535 GCF_000313985.2 Echinops telfairi
AAAGAAGCTATGAGAAGAAGTAGGAGGAGGAAGTAGCAAAAGGAAATGGCAGCATAAGAAACAGAGGATGCCAAAAGAGTTTATACATCAGAGAAAGATCCGGCCAGCTGTTCTCATAAAGTTTCCATCCTAAAAATTCCTATTGTGCAGTCCTACTATGCATGCCACATGGGGTTGTCGGTCCTACTATGCCACATGGGGTTGTCGATCCTACTGTGCCACATGGGGTTGTCAGTCCTACTATGGCACATGGGGTTGTTGGTCCTACTGTGCCACATGGGGTTGTCAGTCCTACTATGGCACATGGGTTTGTTGGTCTGACTATGCCACATGGGGTTGTCTTGAGTTGGAATTGACTAAAAAGAAGGAGTTATAGATATTTAGTTGAGTGCTGTTATTTCATTATTTGAATCCAATGAGCTTACTAAGTCCAGGTAAACAGAATGATCTCTTTTCTATTTATAAAACCAAGAGTCCCAAACCACAGGTGTTGAGCAGATTATATTCTGAATTTTACCATCCCAATATCAGTTCACTATACTGAACATAAAAAAGCCACATTCTGTAAATTAACAGGTGTGGCTTGTACCTGTGGTCGGCTTGTTTCCCCGCAAGCTTAAAGAAGGATTGGGTCATAGGTATGCCTGTGGTAAAATACTCTGAAATCAAGTTGGCCATGGCTTTTAGCTCTAGTCTTGGACTCAATTAGGAGTATAATTACCCCTTCTTTTCTTTCCCTCAGAAGTATTTTCATTATCAAAGTAACTCTAGGCCTGCAGGGCAGTGGTTAAGATTAGACCCCCTTGAATGTGCTGGGCTGGTTCAAGCACAACACTTCAAGCACATTTTCATATATTAAAACTAAACAATCTATCCTGGGATTGGCCCCAACGCAAGTTAATGCCTGCTAATGAAGGCTTCATTCTAGGGGAAATCCCCTAAAAGCTCCCCCGGTGTGGCTTTCTATTGGAGTTGGCCAGAGGAAAGAAATTTCCTAGAATCAGAGAAGCTTTTTACACCAGGGAAAAAATTTCAATAGACATTACTTCTGCTCCTAAATACTTCATAGAGATTATGGTTGCAAAATGCAGCTCTTTTATAAGCTCTATGATAGCAAATTCAACTAATCTATGTGGAGTTAATAGTACTAACTTTTAGATAAATCTATCCCAATATTCTCCTTTCCACTTTCAGCTCTACACATTTCCTCTTCCTGTATCTAAATTCTCTCAGGCACACTGGAGAGGCCTCTTTTATGTAACACCTAGCCAGCTGAGAATGTTAGATTGCTGATAGAAAAGATAGACAGGGCTAAGAAGCTAGTGCCAAATGAATCCAAATACACATTCTCTTAGAAAAAGATTAAAAAAGATACGTTCTGTGAAGTTCACTCAAGCACGAAACTGTTCTTGTTATGACTCACCTTTAGGACTAGAATTCACTCTGAATATTGGTTTAGCGTAAAGCGTGTTCTAGAACGTTTCTGTCTTCCTCTCATCCCAACCAATCACCAATAGAGACTCTGTTGACCTGAATAATGGACATACCACAAGTTTGTACCCCAAATAGATTTTACTGGCTCAAGTGAAATACAAATTTTAGCAAAGGTGCATAGATACCACCAAGATGCCTTTTCTCTGAAAGGAGAGCACTGGGGGCAGTATTATCTAAGTGTGGGGATGCTATCTGCAAACTCTATTTGAACTTAGTTTCTGGGGACTAGGTTTCCAAAAGGCAAAATCCATTTGAAGAACCCCCAAGTAGATTAAGTCTATATTGGATTTCTTCTGACCCTTAATCAGGAATGTGAACAGTTGAACAGTCTTGCCTCAGGAAGAGTGCTTTAAAAGTAGATTATCACCATTCCTTTAAGAAGACCAAGAATGGCAGGGTTTTTTAGGGACTTGCTTGGGTGTGTCCTTGAAGGAGTATTATACTAAAATCACAATGTCATGAGTCATGCCTTGATTGCCTTCCTTAAGCAAACATTGAAAAATCTTCTAACATAATGCATGTGTCCCCTTCATGTTCCCCTTCCCATGTCTATAGTCTGGGCTGCCACTGTGATGTGTTGATCTGTCACTAATATCCTTTATACCCCCATGGCCTTTTTAAACACATGAGCGCCTTATTACCCTGGGCTACTCATTTCCCTCTTCCAGATGATGTGCCTTTGTTTTGTCTTTTTCCTGCTTAAGACTTAATAAATGTTCTCCTTAAATTATATTCGAGATTTGGGAGTCTCTTTTGCACCCTACAACAGCAACCACCAGCCTCTCCTTGGGATAAAAGTGATGCTCTCTGCTCCTCAAAGATTTACAAGGCCTCGGGAACTTTATATATAAGGGGATTAGGAGTTGGAATCAATCAGAAGGCAGTGGTTTTTGCATTGCTTTGAAAGAGGAGGCGTGAAGTGTTGTATATGCATTCTACGCTTCTTTGTTCGGCTGTTCTCTGTGGCTTATTTCTAAATCATTTTGAGAGAGAGAAAGACAAAGAAGAGGGAATGTACCTGTTAATTAGCTAGCATAGGGACTGGGGCATCCATTACACATGCTCAGAGGTCTGAGCTTCTGGCCAGGAAGGGGTGGTATACCTAGGTGGGCGTTACACCTGGATTGGCCCATCTAAAGCAGCTGAATTTGATTCAGCCAATAGGGTCAACCAGTATTGTCGACCCCGCCTCCCAACAGGGCCCTTGAAAATCCAGATCTCTCTCTCTCTCTCCCTCTCTCTCCCTCTCTCTCCCTCTCCCTCCCTCCCTCTCTTGGTGTAAAGTAATGAGTTTGGTTTTTGGGTTTGGTGTAAACAGCATGGTGCTCCTGAGAGATCAAAGGCATTTTGAAGGGACAACACACACCCTAGACTTATCATTGCAGCTTTAATTAATTCAGCTTTTATTTAGTTTTACTATTTTTTTTTTTAAGTTTCAAACCAGGTGATTTATGATAAAGGAATGGTACATTTCCTGCCCTCATGGAGTTTTCTAATATAAACACATCTGCCCAGACACAAGGAATAGCACATTATGTTGAACACAAAACAGACATATTTAATTTACATTGCAAAAGCAATTGATAATGTCATATACACTGCCTAATCAATGTAATTTCACATTGTAGGTTTGTGGCAGTTACATAACCTTCCGTCAACCTAGCTCACTGGAGACCAGATACAGACACTCTCTGCTTTGTCGTCCTGTTGACAAGCCACATGGAGCTATAGTATACGGAGCCCTGGACCTGGAGGAACCAGTGGAGACCGACACCAGTGCTGAGATGCTTCCACAGCCACTGGATCCACAAGACTTTCCACCCAATGGCTTATGATCTTTCTTTTTGCATTCAGCTTTGTTGCATGTGCTGCATGAGTCTGAAGAGGAATTTAGAAACTGGTAACGGACATATGGGCTAATATTGGATTGATGGATTTGACCTGGACTGGGCTGGGATGTTTTCTTAATATACAATTGCTCTTTGATCTAAAGGTCTTCTTACACATGTGTGAGTGTCTCCCTGGATTTGTATCTTTCCTCTACCTGGACTAACACAAGGTTTCTATAAATCATTTAAGGAGCCTTGGGGGCACAGTAGATACACATTGGGCTGTAATCCACATGGTCAGCAGTTTGAAACAATCAGCTGCTCCATGGGAGAAGGAGGAGGCTTTCTACTCCTGTAAACAGTTACAGTCTCAGAAACTCAGAGGGGGCAGTTTTAGCCTGCCCTGTAGGCTTACTATGAGTGAGCCCCAACGGGGATGGCAGTGAGTTTTTTTTCATAATAAATCAGTGAATCTCTCTGAACTTTCAGCTGTTCTACACCTAAGTAGTAGCTGATACTCCCCCAACTAAACAATTCTGTGCTTTGTGAAAAGTCAAAGCGACTTAACCATTTTCTTTTTTCTTTATTGGTGCAAGGCATTGATGTGTCTGTTTGAAATATAATCACAGATGAGAATCAGAGAACTTGGTAACAAGAATGAAGAAGAGAACAGGGATGGTGAAAAAGAGCAACATATCTTTCCCGAGTATCTGGACTACCACATTTAGATGCTTATTGATCACATCGAGAGACTTCTAAGCATGAACAGATTCGAGAATAGCAATAACAAATGTGCAAGTCACCCCATCTGTCAATATTTGACTTTTGCATAATAAGCCATCCATTGATATTTGACAGTAATTTATTATTTTCAAGTGAAACGCTGTTGTTTGGTTGGTTTTTGATTTATAATTTGAAGTAATCTTCCCAGAAGTGTATTAAATACTATATTTGACATATCAGTGTGAGGTTGAGGCATCATTTATTACCCAAACATACCAATATGAAATATTAGGCACTTTTCTATCAACTTGAAATATTTCTGAAGTGAATTTTAAAAATAGCTCATTAAGCTCACACTTCTGCTGTGTATGAAAGATTTGCTTGATGAATGAAAGTCTTTTTCAACTCTCAGTGTTGCACTCAGTCTTTCGGATTAGAGAGTCACACCATTGGAGGATGCTGGTTGTTCTTTAGGTTTAGAAAAAGTTTAAAATTTAAAGAAATTCTATGATGTTAAATTACCTATAATATGTAATTAGTATTAATACATTAACATTTCATTATGAAAACCAAGCAGAATACAATCTATCAGAAAAGCGTGCTGAAAGCATCCCCAGCCTCGTGAATGACATGTGTCTGGTCCTTTCAAATAAATGAGCACTGTAGTATTGGCGCATTGGAGACACATTTTCCATTATGCAGAAATGTGAAGCAGCTCAGTGGCAGAAACCCTTCTAAACGGAACTTTTGGAACATGTTGGTGCTATTTGGGCAATCGAGTTTATCTTCTGTCAATAGTGAGATGTCAGTCAAGAGCCATAATAAAGTTCAGAGAGTTGGATTTGATAAATAGCCATGCATTCAGTGTAGCCAAGTTTCATCCAAAAAGTAAGCAGTTTAATATGGTGTATAGAAGGCTAGTTGAAGCTGTGTAAATAGAAAAAGCCCAAACCATACAAATGGGAATCCATTTGCTTTCAAGTAATTTATTTTCACTTCCTGGCCTCCAAATTAATAGTCACTAAATTCTGTCTGGAACGAAGGCCTGATTATTACATTTCCTTCTTTTCCAGACTATGCAAACTAATAAATCATAATTAACACTAGGGACCCTTTACACAGTAACCATCTATCATTATTTCTATAATATATAATTGCAGTTACACATTTTTGCCCCCTTATGCCTACTTAAACACCACCCCATAGTGAAACACATTTGTTTCAAACAGTAGGTATTTATAAAATTGGGGGTCGGGAGGTTGTGTAATTTCTAAACTATATAAAACATCATCTTTTTCACATTCATTTGTTTCTTACATATGTACAGCGTTCTAATTTTATTGTAGCAGTTTCTCCTGTTTGTGTCTATTCTGTTACTTTCTTATTCAGAAGACACATTTCATTATCATCTTGTTGTAACTCAAAGCACTGATGCATACCCCTAAATTAAGCAAGTCACCATCTATCTTAGCTGTTAGAAAGGACTCACCACAGGTGGATGCGTTTAACAAGCAGAAATTGATTCTCTCACAGGTTAGGAGGCCAGGAGTCCAAAATCTAGCTGAGAGTTTTAGGGGAGTTTTCTCTCTCAGCTCAGAGGTAAGGTCCTCTTTGCCTCTCCACATCTGTGGGCTAGGCAGAGATCTCCATGTTTCTGGTCATTAATGCCCTCCTGGGTTTCAATTTGCTAGTGCAGGGTTGCTAAGTTCAATGGATGAACTTCGCTTTCAACTTGTTTCTGTTGGCAGTAGCAAGTTCCTCTAATTTTTGCTGACTTGTTTAAACTGTTTTGTATCTAAGAAGAGATTGATTCAAGATACAACCCAATCCTGTAGATCCTGTGGACAGCAGATCTGTCTCAATTGCATAATTGCTGCTAATCCTGTTTCATCAACATCATATGGGTTCTAATCTATAAAACATCGGATCATTAGAGCAGATCAAAAAAGAGCAGATAATTGTATAATAATCAGAACTGTGGCCTAGCAAAATTGACAAAATTTGAAGGGGCAACATTCAATCCATAAATCAGGGATATTCTATCTCACTGCCTTCGAGTCCTCCAAATAAATACCAAAGGAATTGCTCCCTGGAGGCTTTAACTCCTTAAGGGAGTCGAAAGCCTCCTCTATGAGTGTCTGGTGGTTTCTAACAGCTGACCCTGCGGTTAGCAGCCCAACCCCAAACCACTATGCCACCAGGGTTCCCTGAGCAACCCTAAGTTATTAGTGAATAACTCCTTAATGATGATAGTTACATTCCACTTATAATATGATGGCCTTCAGGCATACTGGTTCACACAGAAAGTACAGAATCCAAATTAATTGAGAAAGCTCTAGCATTATATGCAGAATTTGAAAATCAAGCAAAGAAGATGAAAAGGTATGATTTTCAACCTCACATCACTATTTAAAAGGTCA
>NW_022106084.1:4725067-4733114 GCF_000313985.2 Echinops telfairi
AAAAAAAAATTAAAGTATGTGCAAGCCTGAATGACTTGCCAGGTCTTTCTTCAAAAGTGTTTTAATTCAGTGCAGACATAGGAAATATGGCTTTTCTGAAGCCAATTATGTGTAAGCCACACACACATGAAGTATTGATTTTTTTGTCATTACACAGTGACTTTTAGCCTTTGACCACTCTTCTTGCTTCATTTTTATTTATCTCTTTATTGTAAAGTGCCTTAGCCATCTCATAGTCAAAGATATGTCAACACACATACACATAAGCACCCAACAGACACTTAGTATGTCACTATATCTCTTTGTATTTTAAGTATTTCTCCTGTAAACTGTGATAAAAATAAAAGATTCCATATGAACTCAGACAAGCCTTTTGTTAAAGGAAATCTAATAGAATTGTGATAGCTCAGATGTATCCATTTTAAAAATCTAGGCTTATATAATTTTTTAGTTAAAGTGGAAAAAAAAAGTAAGAGTTCAGAGGATGAATTTTGGGGAAGTTGATTGCAGGAGTAGAGGCATAACTTTTGTCAATCTTCCTGAATACCAACTGTGGTAAGGATAATAATAACTCCAACTAAAATGATTATGAGCTAATCCTGGAATCTATTAATGCTAATTTATAAACAACAGGGATTTTACACATGCAATTAAATTAAGATGTTGAAATGAGGAGTTTATGCTGAAAATAAGCTAAGAATAGAGACCAAACTAAAACACACTGCCATCGAGTTGATGATTCTGACTCATACGATATATGCAGATTTAATATATTCTGTGTCTATATAATCATGCCAGTGACTGTTATTGCAACTGAGTTAGGGCCACTGAGTCCCTGTTCACAGAATCATGTGGGATGGAATCAGCTCAATGGCAAGGGGTTGATGGACAACAACAGAAGGAAATGCAGTCTGGTTCTGTACCAGCCCCACAATCATCGCTGTGTTTGAGTACATGACTGTGGTAACTCTGCCAATTCATCTCAGTAAGATTGTTTTCCTCTTTTTTTCTAGCTGTCTACATCACTGATCATGATATCTTTCACCAGAGATGGATCCTTTTTGATAGCATGACCCACACACATAAAAGAGACTCAAAATCCTTGCTTCAAAAAGTTATTCTGGTCATACTTGTGAGACAATGTTGTTGATTTTTCTGGAAATCCACATGATATCAATATTCTTCAAAAATACCATAACTAAAATGCAATCATTCTTCTTCAGTCCCCTGTGTTCATTGTCCAGCTACGTTAGCAGTAGTATTCATACTCTTACTCCATAATTATTTCTACATTATAAAACCAAACAAGCAGACATTTCATATAAGTCCTTTTAAATTGGAAACTTTGAAATGAATAGATACACAGAGATGTCTTTGAGAAGAGATTAAATATTGGTTCCTTTGTTTGATTTTGATTTGAAATCATTAATATTATCTCATGAGAAATTTTACCATCATCAAAATATATCTGTATGTTTTTGAGGTTGGCCCACTGAAAAGACCTAGAAACAATGACCAACACTGTTGTGGTAGTCTGGGTAGACTAGAGAAACAAACTCATAAGCATGCATATGCATATAAGAGAGAGTTTTACATAAAGGGTAATGGTACATTGAGAAAACATCCCAACCCAGTCTAGTCTAGGGTCATAAATCCAATATTAGTCCATATGTCCGACATCAATCTATAAAATCCTCTGCAGATTCACGAAACACATGAAATGATGCTGAATGTAGAAGATCACAGGCCAGTGGGTAGAAAGTGTTTGGTAGTAGAAACATCTCAGCGCTATCAGGGGTCTCCACATGGCCATTCCAGTTCCCAGGCTGCATCAGGTAGGTCCATGTGGCATCTCCTCAGGGATGCCTTGCAGGAAGTGAGCCTTGTCAGTAGAGAGTCTCCAAGTGAGTGAACCGAGAAAGATAGTGTCTCCTGCCTCCAAGGAGGAAGTACCAGATTTCCCAGAATTCTCAGGAGAAGGCCTTGCCCCCACAGAGGTCTCATTGGCTATCTCCAGATTGACAAGCTAGACTCCACCCCTAAGCTCTTGGTCTTCAAATTGATACCAGATTATGTGATAACACCACTGTAATAATAAATATCTTTAGCACTCACTTAAAACATCTTAAAATAACATTTCTGCTTTGAAGAAATGCTAATTTCAAGTTTATAGCCTCAGGAAGCCTATATAGGGTTGCTATGCACTGAAATCAGCTCCATGGCAGTGGGATTGGGTAGGTGCAGGGTGGTGTTTAAGTTAGTCTCAAAATAAAAATAAAATAAAATAAAAATCTTGGAGTCTTCCTAACTTCTAAATAGCCTTCTCCCTTCCATGGTCCTGCAGATGTTTACCACAAATCTCACAAATATCATACAGGTATTTCTATATATTTTTTTAATTCTTTGGGAGGCTGGGAGTGTGTAACATCTTACTTTTCCTGAACAAATACCTCAAAAAAGAAAGCTTTGCTGGGAGACAAATAAAACAAGAAGTGTAGAGCCTTTTCTTCTTAAAGTGAAAATCTGACATGCGATACATCACTGTGGATTAAGCTGTTCTGGATGTTGATGCGTTTCATGGAAAATTTTGGTAGAAAATCCAGACGACTATCTTTCAAACTTCAAGGTGAAGAGAGAATGCTGCCAAGTTCTTCCGATTTATGGATGCACAGAGGGCAAAACTGTCTAGATTAAGTGAGGGACTTCCTTGGGGTAAAATAAATAAATTTCTGTATACTTAATGGAAAAGAGTAATGAAAAATTAATGGTTAAGATCTAAGAGAAAATCAAAAGAGATGGGATCTTTAACATGTTGTATCCAACATCTTTGATGAATGGGAAAGGTAGTAGATTGGTTGTATGTAAATTGTTCAGCAACACAGACTTGAAAGGGAAAGGGTACTTTGTATTTAATTTATCTGGAACGAAGTCATTTGGTGAAGTTCTTAATGCCTTGAAGAGTGTAAACATTTATAAAAACCACTACATAGAAAACCGGAAGAAACAAGATATTTGTTGATATTTGGTGAAGTTCTTAATGCCTTGAAGAGTGTAAACATTTATAAAAACCACTACATAGAAAACCGGAAGAAACAAGAAGAGTGTTGGTGAAATTTTCATTACACTCTCTGTACCCTAATCAGGAAGACCCTCTGAAGTGGTAAGATTTCTCACTATAGGTTTGGAATAAGGATGCCGTAATACTGAAGTTATTTGCTCTACTGCTAGTAGAGGGCATTGCCTTTAGTACTTGTTACAAATACCAAAGGAAAGTAGATTCTGTAGTTCATTATTTTCTAAAGGGCTGCTGGAAATTTATGCAGGATATCAAATTCCACAGAGCCTAAAGGTTGTATTTATATCCTGCTGACATCAAGCAATTTATGGAGCTAAATAGAAAGATCAGGGTTGGAAATAGAGTCATAATAATTCCCTGTAGCTATCACCTAAGTGAAATGAAATATATGATTAAAGTACTCATTATATAGAAACTTATCACACCCCAGGCCCTGCAAATGAACTCTGAAAACTTGTCCAGTACTTTTGAGATCTAAACAATTTCTTATGGTAGCACTTGACCCCCCATTTAATCTGTAACAAGAGAAGAAAGTAGAATTTTATTCCTTTTACCACTTTTCAGCATAAACTATTTTATCAAAGAACTGGTTTGAAAATTAAGAGAATAGATACCGGAGTCAAAAGTCTGAGTTTTAATTTCTCTCTTATTATTTCTGTGACCTTTATGTAAGTTCTATAGACTTACTGGTCAGTTTTGTCATCTGTAAAATGAACATATGGATAATAACAGCTACAGCTACATGTCAGTGATAGGTAGGTTTATTGTACCAACATGGCCAATAAACACATGTGGGATTCATTGAAGGTCTGAGAGATAAATGGCTTGGCAAGCCTCATCTTTCTTATCTCTTGCTCTATGACTATTGCCCCAGTGTGCAGCTGCCTTAGCTTCTGCCTCAATTTGCAAGTTACACTACCTGTGGGACACCTAACCCGTGGACTGTGTTGCCGTAGTTTGAGGTTCCTACAAGAGCTGCTTTGCCACACCATTGGAATATACATCGCTTGAGCTGGGGGCTGTCAGACCATGTCATCTGGCTAACTGTTGGTGACGTGTCTTGATGTTTGCTGCCCTTGGCTGGATAGCCTGAATTGCTCTACAGAGGATTACCTGGTGGTCTTCAAGACTTGAAGGACTGCCAGTGTATTAGCTGTCTCATGGAAATGAGTTGAACTGAGCCATTTGTACTGCTTTATAGATTAATTGTTTATTTCTTATGTTATCTATCTATATAAAAATATATATAATTATTAGTGTCCTGTTTTTGTTTCTCTAGAGAACACTGTCTAACATAATTGGTACCGAGAGGGGGTGGTTCTAGAGAAAAACAAATCATAAATATGGGCTTCTTAAATTGGCTCTCCAGCCTGATTAGGCTTAACAGCCCTGATAATGCTATTTCTACACCTAAAGGCATGGATAAGCCTGAAAATCTTACTAATCCATAGTGTGAAATAGCAAAGCTAATATCTACAGTAGCACCACTCATAGATGAAGTGCTGGTTAAAGGAAAGGCTCTGGGTGATTGTATGTTTGATATTTTTCAGCAGTTTTGTCAGGATGACCAGTAAAGGGAAGCTGGTTGGCTGGTCCTCCTTACAATGAAAAGTGTGTTTATGGAGAGGGATGGTCTCAGAAACTCAGAACCTCAGACACTCACCTCAAGTGCTGAATAACAGACTTAAAAGCTTCTGCCTGTGCTACAAAGGAGAGCCTTCTCTCCTCTAGTAATAGAGCTAACATTGCTGAGAACCAGGTCCAGAGTCTCATAATGCGAGTGGCTGAATTACAATGTCAGCTGAATTGCAGATCTAGAACAGTGTCTGATATTAAAGCAAGGGAATTGATAGGAAAAAGTTGGGACCCTGAAACATGGGATGGGAGCACATGGGTTGATGATCCAGAAGAGGAGGATATTGAGTCCCTAGAAACGATTGAGCCACCCCATTCAATAGATCCACCCCTCCCAGCTGACGGTATTAATCCACTATCAATAAAACAACCCATACCTGAGCAGATTAGCCAACTGTTCAAGCTGAAATGCTAGGTGGGGCTGCATCTGTGGCATTGCCTGAGGGAGATGCCTTACAAGATATTGCTGACAGCACCCGGGAAACGCTGTCATCACTAATTATTTCCTCTAGACCTGTAACTAAAATTAAGGCTCAGAAAGCTCCTAAAGGTGAGGTTGAAATGATTACCCAAGGAGAAGCATGTTATACTCACAAAGATCTGCACCAATTTTCTAAGACATGCAAGCAGAAGCCTGGGGAATATCCCTGGGAATGGTTACTAAGGGTGTGGGATACTGGTGCAAGAAATGTAATAATAGACCAGTCTGAGCTTCTGGATATGGGACCCCTAAGCACAGATTCTTCTTTCAATGTCTCAGTGAGAGAGGCTAAGAGATGATCTACTTCCTTATTTGGTTGGTTCACTGAAGCATGGACTTCCACATAGCCTACATTAGACCAACTTGAGGTACCTGACCGACCTTGGTACACTGTAGAGGAAGGCATCCAAAAGATTAGAGAAACTGGTCTGTTGGAATGGATCTATCAGGATATTCCCATAGGCCCCAGAAGGGACTGTCCTGAGGACATACCCTTTACCACAACCATAAGGAACAAGCTTGTGAAGTGGGACCCAGCATCTCTGAAGACTCCTGCAATAGCTATTTTATGTGCATCAGGATTAACAGCTGGAATTGCCCTAAGAGAACTCTGACATTTGCCTACAATGGGGCTGATTGGGACCCATGGTGGTAGAGGGCAGGTGACAGCACAGAATCAACAGAGACAGGATGGAGGTGGTTATAATAGACAGCAAGATTTCCGTAGTAATCAAAGCAATCCATCTTGTGTTGACTTATGGCATTGGCTACTTAGCCACAGTGTCCCTAGGAATGAAATAGATGGGAAACCTCCTAAATTTTTACGTGATCTATATAGACAGGAGAAAGGTAGATCAGGTGAACAGCAGAATAGACAGTCATGATCGCTCAATCAATTCCCAGACCTGAGCCAGTTTATAGACCCACAACCCCTTGAATGAGGGGCAGGCCAGGTCTCTTTGAAGGAAGATCCTGCTAATCACTGAAAGTTTATACTGTTAGTCTTTCTTCTAGCCTTCCTCAGAGGGACCTGCGGCCTTTCACAAGAGTGACTGTTCATTGGGGGAAAGGAAAAAAATCAAACTTTTCATGGATTACTGGACATTGGCTCTGAACTCACATTAATTCCAGCAGACCCAAATTGTTTCAAAGGCCCACCAGTCAGAGAGTGGGTACATGGAGGTCAAGCTATCAATGGAGTTTTAGCTCAGGTACGCCTCACTGTGGGTCCAGTGGGCCTCTGAACCCATCCTGTGGTAATTTCTCCAGTTCCAGAATGCATCATTGGAAAAGACATACTTAGTAACTGGCAAAACCCCCATATTGGATCCCTGAAATGCGGAATAAGGGCTATTATATATGGAAAGGCCAAGTGGACACCATTAGAACTGCCATTGCCTAGGAAAATAGTAAACCAAAAGCAATACCACATTCCCAGAGGAACTGCAGAGATCAGTGTCACCAGAAAAAGCTTCAAAGATGCAGGGGTGGTGATTGCTACCACATCCCCATTTAACTTACCTATTTGACCTGTAAAGAAGACAGATGGATCCTGGAGAATGACAGTGGATTATCATAAATTTAAACAGGTGGTGACTCCAATTGCAGCTGCCATTCCAGATGTGATTTCATTGCTTAAGCAAATTAATACTTATGTTAGATAGGGTTCTCTATCTAGAGAAAAAAAATAATGCTAATAATTATATATATATTTATATATATAGATTGATAGATAACATGAGAAATAAACAATTAATCTATAAAGCACTACAAATGGCTTAGTGCAACTCACTTCCGTTGTGTGAGTGAGCCCTTCAAGTGGTGAGGGCTGCTGGGTAGTCTTCTGTAGAGTAATTCAGGCTAGCCGGCCGCAGGCAGAAAACACGCAGGTCACCAACAGTCAGCCAGATGAGAGGTTGCAACAGTCCCCAGCTCAAGAGATGTATATTCCAATAATGTGGCGAAGCAGGTCTTGAAGGAACCTTAAATTACAGCAAATCAATCCACAGGTTAGGTGTCCCACAGGTAGTGTAGCTTGCAAATTGAGGCAGAGAACAAGCTAAGGCAGTTGCACACTGGTCCGATCATCAAAGAGCAAGGGACAATAGAGATGAGGCTTGTTGAGCCATTTATCTCTCTGTCCTTCAATTAATCCCACATGTGTTAATTGGGCATATTGGCACAATAAATATTAACTATCTCAATACTTCTCCTGGTACTTGGTATGCAACCATTGATCTGGCCAATGCCTTCTTCGCAATACCAGTCTTGAAGGACCACCAGAAGCAGTTTGCCTTCAGCTGGCAGGGGCAGCAATACACTTTCACAACTTTCCCCCAGAGTAACATCAACTCTTCCGCCCTGTTCCATAATTTAATCCGAAGGGATCTTGATCACCAGTCTATTCCAAAAAATGTCACACTGGTCCATTATATTGATGACATTATGCTGATTGGACCTACTAAGGAGGATGTATCAAAGATTCTAGATTCATTGGTACAACATCTGTGTAAAAGAGGTTGGGAAATTAACTAGAAGATTCAGACACCCTCCACCTCAATGAAATTTCTAGGGGTCCAGTGGTGTGGAGCATGTCAAGATATTCCTAGTAAAGTGAAGAGTACGCTCTTGCATCTACACCACCCCAACAAATAAGCAGGAGGCACAATGCCTAGTGGGCCTCTTCAGATTTTGGAGCCACATATCCCTCACTTGGGTGTTCTACTTTGACTTATTTATCAAGCGACATGAAAGACATTCAATTTTGAGTGGGGCCCAGGACAAGAAAAGGCTCTGCAGCAGGTTCAGGCTGCCATGCAAGCTGCTTTGTCACTGGGACTATATGATCCAGCTGA
>NW_022106084.1:4735805-4737881 GCF_000313985.2 Echinops telfairi
AGGACTGTCAGTGTATTAGCTGTCTCACGGAAGTGAGTTGCATTGAGCCATTTGTACTGTTTTATAGATAAATTAACTGTTTTTTTCTTATGTTATATCTATCTCTTTATAAATATATATAAAATCTTTAGTGTCCTGGCTTTATTTCTCTAGAGAACCCTGTCTAACATAACGTGTTATGATAAACAGTAAATCATATTTCAAACACATCCAAATTCAAACCCAAACCCACTGTCATTGATTTGATTCTGATTCTAAAATGGAACGACTCCATGAGGTTTCGTAGGCTGTAAAACCTATGGAATCAGACTATCTCATTTTTCTCCTACAAGATGTCTGATGAGTCTGAACCGCCAATCTTTTTGTTACCTGACTTAAAGAGCTACCAGGCATCTTACAGGGCTCCTTATAAACACAAAATAGTAATAGTAAATAGTGTCATATGAGTGTTTAATAAGTATACCCAGTGAAGTGCACTGAATTATTTACTGTGGCTCTCACAGCCATAGTACCTGAAACTTCCACTAAAGAACTTTTGCTGATGGGTAAGGATAAGGGAAGTTCGGGGAAGACACTGGTAGCATTCAATTGTTGTTGATTATTTACTAGGTAATTATGAGTATCATCTTCTAGGTATTATGTGAACCATTTCAGAAGCAGAAAGCTGGGGATTTTAGTACCAGCAAGAGCTAAGAGCTAGGAGTGGAACCCATGGTTAGGATCCTTGGATCCCTGTGCATGGAACCTCTCTGATCAAGTCCACAGCTTTGATTCCATGGGGGTGGCAGAGGAGCAGCGGCAACAGCCAATGCAAGAGTCAGGGAGGACACAAAGTGGTGAGACTGTATTCTGCTGAAATTTTGAGGAAAAAAAATCTCTGTCCTGCCTCTCTCCCAGCATCTGGTAGATTCTGGCATTCTGGCATTCTGGTTGTAGCTGGATCATCACAGTCACACTGCACCTGCCTCTGTATTTCTATGCGCTTAGGACACACCTAACTCCAAGATGTTAACTTACAAATGGCTTCAAAGAAAATAGGGTCTCAACTGCAGGTACAGTAGCTAGGCCTTCACTATATCATTAGGAGAAACAAAGTTCAAGCTAAGTAACGAATCTCTTATCATTTATAAGGAATGCTTTCTTATAATTTTTTCTAGCTCCCAAAGGCATTTAACAAATTACTGATTATTACTGTATGTAAATGCTGAAAATTAGTGTAGCTTCACAACCTCTGCTGCTTATTTTTCAATTCATTTTGACATGCACAACAACTTTATATGGCAGGTAATCATATCCTCATTACATATTATAAAATATATCTCTTTAGTCACTTATGAAACCATTAATATTAAATTTAAATATACTGATAATCAGTTCTTCTGGTGTATATTTGCATATGTACTCTTTATTGTCTATGTGCACACCTAGGGATATGCATGTATTTACATCAATATACAAATTCTAGAAAATTCTAGTAATGACAAGTTCATTCATTAAGCTTTCAAAAGAAAAATATCATAAAAACAAAAACAAAGGAGCTTCAAAGAGCTCTGTTATCTTTAATTCAATTTTTCTACAAGCTTTTTGAAGCCCCCTCAAAACTGTACAGCAAAACTGTAATGACTGGTTTCTGAAGAGTTTTTCCAAAGTAAGACAAACTAAAGTGAATTAATGTACACTAATTATTAAACAGAATAATTTAAGAGTAAATAGTAATTTGAAATTTTAGTTCTCAAGCCAAATTGCATATATAAAAATAATAGTTGATAACTGTGATGTGCACTGTGTTTCAGAGTGAGGAAATGGAGTGTCATGTCTTGATTTTTTTATAACACAATATAACATTATGACAATATAATACACCCTTTTTACTCTTCAAAGGTTGTGGAGTAAAAAATTTAACATTACTCAAAGTAATATAATCCTCATCCTATTTCTTGATAGATATCTCTAAATTCTTTGAATTTAGTTTGTGATTGAGTCATTTTTAAAAATCTGAACAATACCTGAGGATTCCAAGAAAAAAAGGCTGGGCTGGCAACATCCAAAAGATCACCTGGTAGTCTGATATTTGGA
>NW_022106084.1:4739049-4740076 GCF_000313985.2 Echinops telfairi
GTGGTTCCTAACCTCAAGGTCTGTAGTTTGAAACCACCAGTACACCAAGGGAGAAAGAGGAGGCTTTCTACTCCTTTGCTCCTGTAAAGAGTTACAGTCGCAGAAATCAGCGGCAGTTTTGGCTAGTCCTCTCAGGTTACTCTGAGTTGGGATGGACTAGATGGTGCAGCAAGCTGGAGTTTGAGATTTTTGTTTTGAGAGTCCCTATGAGTTGGAATCCACTCAAAGGCAGTGAGTTTGTTTGTGTGTTTGTTATCTCACAATGCTCAATAAATACTTTGGAAGTCTGAAATAACTTCTCAGCACTCTCACAGCAGATGTTCACTTGACAACCACAGCACAGGCTGTCCACTCTGCCTGTATATATCACACATTAAATAGAAGTCAAGTACCACATTATCCATCTTAGTTCATATTGAGTTCTCTCTCTCCTGAATTATCACAGTAACACCATTCCCAGTAGTGATATTCTAGTGAAAAAAGACCATAAATTAGAAAATATTTATATAAACCCTTATTTAAGCCTATATCAGAATAACAACAAGTTATATGGATGAATGAGAATATCAGCATGAGGCCAGGACAAATAGAATACAATAAATAAGCCAAATGCACTGAACTTGAATTGATTCTGACTCAGAGTAACTGAGATGGAGAAAACTACTAATGTAACCCTTTCTAGCCATAATCTCTTATGTGATGTATTATAATTGCTAGCCTCTATGAATATGAATATAATCCCATTTTTGAGGGTGTTCTCTGTTATGAACATAGGCATATGACTAATTAGGATTAAGGTAGGGATATAATCTACTAGAAGACAAAACTACATCTCCATCAAAGCCATTCTTCTTTTTTTAAATGTTTTTTTAAATAATTTTATTGGGGGCTTGTACAATTCTTATCACAATCCATACATACATCCATTGTGTCAAGCAAATATGTACATTTTTTGCCCTCATCATTCTCAAAACATTTGCCTTCTACTTTAGCCCTTAATATCGGCTGCTCATATTCCCCCTCCCTC
>NW_022106084.1:4741466-4742463 GCF_000313985.2 Echinops telfairi
TGACTCTGAACCTGAACATCAGATCAGCATGGAGACTCTGGGGCTGTGAGGCTTCCAGGTCCACAGAGAAGAATTCAAGGGATCATATGATGGAGAGACTGAGGACAAGTGTCTGTTACAGAGAGGCACTGCTGTAGACCCTGGATCGTCTTTGCTCACAGATATAGTCAATTTGATTTCTGTATCTTCCATGTGGAGAAGTCCATGCGTATTTGTGTGAGTGAAAAAACAGGTATTTGGTATGAGAAAATTGTTGATCTTTTAAAAAGTCTATCATATAGTCCGCAGTTTCACTCTTATCACCAAGATCATATTTTGCAGCTACTTTTATTTGTTTCGCATTTTTGCATTCCAGGTGCCAATACTTATGAATGCATCTTGATTGCATATTTTATCATTTTCAGACTGAAGACATTGGCAGAATTCTTTAATTTCTGCAACACTCACTTTAGTGGCTGAGCAAAAGTTAAATAATAATTGCATTGAGTGCGTTATTCTGTATTCAGATAGACATTGGCCAATCACAGACAACATTGTGCTTCAGGATAGACCTGGAAATGCCGTTTTTGATGGTGAATTCCTCTTGTTTCTTCATTATCTGTTTTTAGTCATGCAGCTCTACTGGAATTTGTTCACTTTGACTGATCTTGCCGGCCTTTGAATTAGCAGTGGTATAGCTTCCAGCTTTACAGCAGCACACAGCCCACCTCAGTACGACAAACTGACAGACAAGAGGAGGCAAACATGTTTAGTTATGCTCCATCATCAAAGGTTTCATAGTCAAGTGGCTAAAGGCAGATGATAGAGAACAAAGGAAATAATCACACAATCATGATTAGAAGTAGATGTTTTTTATGGGGTACTCTTTAAAAAATGTTCTACCTTTGAGAGTGTGTAGTCTAACCATGCATCTATGGTGTGATATAGATTATATAGCATGATATAGATATATAGTGGGAGGTATTGGGATTTCCTTTTTCTAGAAGGTTCCCCCCCT
>NW_022106084.1:4743376-4750322 GCF_000313985.2 Echinops telfairi
CACACACATAGGTGTGTGTATATATATATTCACACACATATATGTGCGTATGTGTTTCAAAAGGCACAGTATTGCTAAAAAATTAAAGAAAGCTTTTAAAAACAAAACTATGAAACCCTGAAACTACTGCTTCTCAACATATCCTTCCTCTAGGACTGTATGCTTCCGAGATCAGCAGTGGCTCCTCTGTAACCTGAGAGGGTGGACTATATGAAGAAGAACATGACATCAGGATTAGATGAATGCTTATTAATCTAACATGTTGAAAGTGAAGAAAACTTGAAATCTTTCCTGATGAAAATCAAAGACTACAACCTTCAGTATGAATTACACCATGTTCTAAAGAAAGCAAAATTCTTTCCAATGGGAATATTAGAAACCTTATTATAAGCAGGGAAAATATTGAAAATTTCAAAGATTTCAGTTTACTGGGATCCACAATCAATGTCCTTGGAAGTAGCAGTTAAGAATTCAAAGGCTTATTGCATTGAGCACCACTGCTGCTAGAGACGTCTCTGAAGTCCCGGCGATCAAAGGTGTCATGGGAGGACTAGAATGCATGCCTGGTCCAAGCCAGCATATGATCACATGTATAACACACTGGATAATGAATAGAGAACACCAGAGAACAAGTGTTGCATTTGAATAACAGTGGTGGTAAAGAATATTGAACAGATGGACCACCAAAAGAGCCAGTACTTATTTCTTTGAAGAAATACAGCCAGAACTCTCCTTAGAAGCAAGGGTGGTGAGGTCTTGTCACATATTTTGAACATGTTATCAGGAGGAACCAGTCCCTGGGGGATATATTTGAAAAGTAGAAGGTCAATGGAAACAAGGAAGACGTGCAAAAAACCAACTGACTCTGAAGCTGTCACAATGGGCTAAAACACAGCAACAACTGGGAAGATGGACAGGGCAGGGCAGTACTTCATTCCGATATAGGTTAGGTCTGAAGCTATATAAGTCTGAACCTACCACCATCCTTCAGTGAAGAATTCTGGGATCTTCAGTTCAAACCTCATCAAAAGACATGGTTTATCAAGTTTTAGCATTCCAAAAACTGTCAATTCCTAATTCCTCAAATGTTATTTGCGTGTGAACAAAAGAATTCTGACATGGCAAGATTAGGGCTCTAGGATGATTGGATAAAGTTTTTAAATGAAATTCTTGTAGGCGAGGCCTTCCTACTTTGGCAGAATGAATATGTACCTTCTCATGATGGAGAAACAATCCCTTGGGCTGACTTTCCTGCCCGCTTTACCAGGGATGTAGCTCTCCCTTCCCTAAAACTGCTTCACAATCGGCACAATGATCGCCTGTGTCCTTCGAGAAAAATCTATCACCATGAACTCTTTGAAATACCTCCAAGACCTACCGATGAGGGACTCTACCGGGCAGTGGAATTCAAGAAAGAAAGTCCAGCTTAAATGGTTACAAGTATGTGTTTTATTTTTTAAACTAGAATTTTTTAAGGACAGTTTAGGGAGACTAAGATATGCATTACTGAGAGAACTTGTTTGCTTTCATCCATTCATAACGGAGAGCTGTTTATGCAGGTTTTGTGCTATAATAAACCCATGCATATTTGAATTGGTGCAATACCCTTTGACTTACCGCCCATATACTCTATAATCAGTAAAAACACCTACAACACAAAATACCCATGAAAACATCCAGAGATTTAAAACAGCTCTATGGGACTTGCTTTTAAAAAGAAATGGAGCCAATTGAAGAGATATTGTGACTGACCAAAGGAAAGCCATGGCCAAGAGATAGCAGAATTGTATCAAAGCAAAGCACACTGTCGTTGAGTGCATTCTGTCTCACAGAGACACATCAGCCTACTTATCAGGGGCTGTCTCTGGACCAGCAAATGCCTTGGGTGATGCCCCCCAGCAGAGGTGTCCCAGAGTCTCCAGAAGGGGAAGAAGGATGGCAATATCTCGGAAGAGAAAGTTGGGAGTTTTTCATGTGCACATGTAGTATCTGCTGTAACACAAAGGTCGGGGGGTCGCCCTTGGGTCAATTCTAGAGCAACCTCCGGGTTTTATCTAACCTGAGGTTGCAGAGGTGTAGTGTCGTTTTGTTGGCTCCTCTACAATGGCTAAACTCTGCTTCTTTGGGCTATTTGAAAAAACACCTGTATATATAAAAATATGATGACTTAGGTTGGGGGAGAGGGAGTTAAAGTGCTGAAGCTTTTTATGTAGAAGTAAGCAGCTTGGGACCAATACAAACAAGCCATTTTTAACTCAATTATACAAGAGGACGTAATGAAATTTTTCTTTAAGAAGGTGACTGTTAGATTAGGTTCTGAAAGAAAAGAAGCCAGTCTATGAACAGCAGACAGGAGCATTCTGAGAAGAGGTGAAAGCCCCCACAAAGCCTCCACAGGGGGCAGCATCCACATGTGTCCCAGGAAAGGGCATGGAGATGATGTACTCAATAAAGGAGAGAGAGTGATGACGCAGTAGGAACAGGAAGTGACAGAGGAGAAGAATGAAGGATTTTGATCCCACAAGGACTTGGAATGCATTTTGGGTCGTACTTGAAGTATAAAAACTCTTGAAGATATTTTTTGGAGGAGAAAATTAATTAACTTTTAAAGTTACTCTGCTGAGTAAAAATTTTGGAATATAGCAAATAAGGAAGCAGGAAGATCAATAAGAAGCTATTGCCGACAATGCAGTTTCCTGGGGACCTTGGCTTGGGCAAGTATGTGCACAGAAAGAAATGGCATCTGTCCCTTGGACAGTTCACTGTACAAAGTGGAAACTGGCATGGGGGAAATTGAACTGGAGGGTCACTTAAAATTCTTCACTTGCTTTGGAAAAGGAGAGAACAGAGATTTTTATTAACTTTGCTGCTACAAACACAAATATATTCATAGAAAACATATCTCCATTCTTCCTAGTCCTAAAAACACCTTATCTTGGAACATTCTATTGCTTTAGGGAAGTTATGCTCTACAGATTGTCAGACATTATTTTTTATACTGATAGTTAGCACTTTCTATGTATCAGACACAGAGATGAAAGTTTTCACTATATATTTTCATCTACTTTCAGTAACAATAATACTATCTTCAATTTTGAGCACAGAAGGGTGATGAAAATTTTAAAAAACAGTATCCAAGGTCATACCGCTCAGTAGATTCAGAGCTGACCTGTATAGTGGTCTCGGCCGGATTCGAAGCTACATGTGAGCTCACTTCCAAAGTCACCCTGTGAGATGCTCTCTTTCCCATATTTCTTCTCTTTCTCTCACTCTTGGTCCCTCCTTTCCTCTTGCATCCTTCCTTCTTTCCTCCCTCCCTTCCTTCCTTTCTTGCCTTGCAACCTTCCTGCCTCCTGGTATTTTCCTCTCTCCTTTTAAACAAGAACAACAAACACTTATTGCTGTTTTAGCTCACTTCACCGGTTTACTCATACTGTTTTATTCATAAAAATTACATTCTCGTTTTCAACAAAGAACTTGATATCTTCCTACCTTTCTGCAAATCTAAAATACAGAAGAGGAGTGTTAACTGGTAATTCATCCTGCAATCATTCTAATTAATGTTTTCATCCCCCAACTCCTTGTCTCCAACGTAGCAGATTTGGCTTTTGCCCAGGGTGATGATAGGAACTTGGATGGACTTACTGCTTGTCAATGGTCAACGGGAGATATTCTAAGTTGGGCTCATTTCTACTTGTCTACATGCCGTGTACCAAAATAAAAGTGGCTACAAAGTAGACTGTGCTATCTTATTTTTTTCCTAAAACATCTGTCCCCAGAGTTCACAGTTTTAAAAATAAATGATAAAAGAGTTAAACATTACAAAAAACACGTGTAGTCATTTAACTAGATCATTTATAAAGGAATTCGTTTTTGATAGGGGAATAAAGAGAGTGGCAAACACATTTAAATAAAATGGAACTTTCCTGATTGGTTTAGATTATGGTCTTTCCCTGGTTGCATTTTTGTTGTTTTGGATTGGAGAACTCTATGCTGGAGTCTGTCCTGTGCACTCTAGGACGTTAACAACAACCGCCTCCACATTGGGCTAACTAAAAATGTAACCAGTTGATGTTAAACTTCCCCTGATCAAAATTCACCACGATTGAGAACCTTTTGCCTGCAGCATAGACTACTCAGAGAAAATGTTCCTGGAATTAAAAAAAAAAAGACAACCCAGGAAGATCTGAAAACATTGTGTAATGACTGGAGATATAGAAATGTTTAATAAATCAACTAAGCTTTGGGGAAAGGAGTTAATCTCTATCAAATGGTATGGTGATAAACAATATGTATCAGTTCAGAAGGAAAACTATTAATTTGGGCTAGTGTTTGGACTGTTTCAAAGTGGCAGAGAATAGATGGCTGCATTCAGGAAGAAGACGACAGGAGCCTAATAAGTAGGAGAGAAGGTGACATTCCAGACAAAAAATATCCTAGATCTAGATGCTAATAGTGAAAATATTCCATTTTTTGAAAAACAAATGGGAAAAATGTGGTATATTCTGTATGGTAGGGTGGTAATATAGAAATTTATACCTGATATCAATGTAGTATGAAAAAATTTCCATGTCTGGGAGTGAATATCATATTCTAATAAAAGTCATCAAAGGGATTAAGCAGAATTTAGGAGTCTATATCCAAAATGAGCAATCATCAATGCACATCCTATTCATAACCCAATGTGTAAGCCTGGAATTCTGCTCCATAGAGTTTTCAAAGGCTGATTACTCAGAAGTAGCATTGGCAAATATAACTTCTCGGTCCGTTTGTCTTACGTAGCTTTCATGTTGCTGTGACACTAGATGCTATGCCACTGGTATTTCAACTCCCATCAGGATCAACCAAGGTGAACGGGCTTCAACCTAGATTCCAGATTAAGAACAGAGTACAAAGAAGGAACAGGCTGTCCATTTCTGAGGCATAAGCCACCTTATTAATAACAACAGACCACTGTAAGCAAAAACATCGTGATAAATGGAGAAAAAATTGAAGTTGTCAAGGATTTCATCTAGCATAATGGATTCTGTAATCAATTTCTCTGTCAAGTTGGTTGCAGCTATAAGAAGATTGATAGGTGGAGTCCAATCTATGGTAATGACTCATTTGGGGTGTGGCACACTTGATCTGGCTATAAGTGAATGCCATGGGGACATTGCTCCCCACTTCTTGCTGCTGTGGAAACTGCATGTTTCTGCCAGCATCATGTCTCCCTCCAGCCCCTGCCTTTGGCTCACCACATCCATCACACAACCTGCCACCGACATCTCTCTGTGCCCACTGCAGCACTTTACTCTCAGCCTGAGTCTCTTCTAAAGCCTATGCCTGAGCCTTCACTGCAGTCACCACTGGACCTGCCACCACAGTGACCACCTTCACAATTGCAGCTAACATCAGACTTTGCCTTCTGCCTCCTTTTCTCTTGGCTCTTTGGGCTGACTACAATATGAATAAAGAAGGGGCTTCAATTTGACCAATGGAAGTGAGCCAGATGGCTTAGTTTTTCTGGCTTATAATTTCCTTATAATTTCCTTTCCCGATGTAAACTAACTCTCTTGCTCTCTCATAGCTTAATACAGATTCACAATGTTCATGGAAGCAGCATTCAAGAAATCCAGTAACACCTTTTATTAGTTAAATCTGCTGCACAAGACTGTTTTAAAGTGGTAAGAAGCAGGAGAGATGTTACATTGAGTTAAGGCATTCCTGATCCAAACCATGGCACTTCCATGTGCATGTGAGAGTTGAACATTGACTAGAGAAAACTTCAAAAGGAACGATGCACTTGAATTAGGGTACTGGCAAAAAGTATTGAACATTCTATGGACTGCCAAAAGAAAAACAATATCTGTCTTTAAAGAGGCACTGCCAGAATGTACCATAGAAGCAAGGATAGTAAGATTTATCTTGCATACTTTAGACATATTGTCAGGAGAGACTAGTCTCTGGAAAAGGGTAACACCTTTGGCAAAATACAAGGGCCTCAAAAAATAGGCAGACCCTCAATAAGATGATTGACACAGTGGCTGTAACAATGGGCTCAAACATAAGACAATTTAATTGTGAGGATGGCTCAGGACTGGGCAGATTCTACTCTGTTATACGTAGGGTCACTATGACTCAAGGGCACCTAAAAGCAACACCTTATTTCCAGACCTTTCTTTGCCTGTGTGTGAAGTATAATCTGCAAATATTCTGTTAGCAACTGAGTGACAACTCAACCAGTAGGGAATTGACTGTTTCAAGGCCTAGCAAACCTATAGGTAAAACCCTGCTCCCCAGATTTGTCTGTGGCTTCTTTCATGACATCTACTACAATATTTCCTTTTTTTCTTTTATAGAAGAAAGTTAGCTGACTTCTGCCCTATATCAAATAAACATTGTGGCAGTTACATAATCTCCTGTCAACTCGTGAAGGGGTGGAGTCTAGCCTGTCAATCAGGTCACAGCTTGATGACCTCATTTGGAGACACAAAGGACATAAATAGCTCGCTAGAGGTGGGACACAGACACTTCCCGCTAGACATTCCTGTTGATAAACCACATAGAGCTATGCTGATAGAGCCAGAGCCCTGGAGCTCAAGGAGGCAAATGAAGATCCACACCAGTGCTGAGATGCTCTCAACCACCACTGTATCCACAAGATTTTAACCTAGCAGAGGTGAACATATATGCATGTAGCTGATTATTCTACATGGGAAGTTTTAAAACAGTTTTAATATATAGATTCACTTGATTGTTTGTCTCCTTTATTATACTGAAAGATAAAGTGCAAATATATTTTGGTCATCTGAACTTCTCTTGCTTTAAAGAAACAAGAAACAGAATTTTGGAACAGATACTGTAGTACTGAATTTTAATAATTTATCAAAAATGAATTGGTTTCTTAGGGTAGATGTAACAAAATTGATTGCTTAAAAATTCCAAAGTGTATTTTTACAGTACT
>NW_022106084.1:4750422-4751990 GCF_000313985.2 Echinops telfairi
CATGTATAATTTGCCTAGGGTTTTCATGACAACTCTCTGTGTCTGTGTCTTGTATTGCTTCCTCTGTTCAATTGAGTTTCAAATCCCCCTCTGCCTTTCTCTTACACAGACCTTGGTGACTGGATTTTCGCTCCTGCGGATAATCTAGAATGATCTCATCTTAAGATCCTTAATTTCTTGTGTAAAGACACTTTTTTTTTCTAAATAAGGTCACATCCACCCATAATGACAGTTATAACTTGGATTTTTATATATATACTTTTTTTTCAAAAATCGAATATTTTTTTCAAGGCTATATATTTAAATATTTTTAGAAAACAACCTTATCACCTTCAAAGTACACCCCATTACACTTAATATAGTTGTCAAGCCAGTGATTTCATTCCTGGAAACATTTTTCAAATGTATCTGTTTGAATGATTGACAGCACTTCCCTAGCATTTTTTCTTCACCTCTTCTATGCCATCAAATCACTGTCTTTTCATGTTCCTCTTCTCTCATGGAAACAAAAAACGTCGCACAGAGAGAGGTCCAGTAAGTAAGGCGAGTGGGGCAAGAGGGTAATGCTGTTGTTTTGGAGGTTTCTTGGCCAGAAACTGGTGCACTGAGATGGCTTCATGAGCAGGTGCATTGTTATGGTGGCAAAACCAGTCCCCCATCGGCCACAAATCAGGCCTTCTATTGTCACACTCTGTTATGCAATCTTTTCAGAACCTCTAAATAAAAAGCTTGATTAACAGTCTGACCTGATGAACGAACTACAAATTCACTACAAGTCAACATTTTCATCCACTCAGGAAGTTGACAGATGTCCAGAATTAAGTTTGTTATCAATCAACATTTTATCTTTTTTGAAACAAGAAAACCACTCGTACAATTCAGTTTTTCCCATAGCACTGTCCTTGCAAGCTATATTGAACATCACACCAGTTTCTGAAGCATTTTTCCTGAATAGGAAACAAATTTCACAGCTGCACGCTGTTCTCTTAAATTGAGCATCACTGAAAACAAGGTTCCAGTGAAACTGCTTTGATGAAAAAAATTCACTGTGACCAGAGAGAACCTTCCCAGGTGATGCCACTTGTTACACTAACTCAGAGCACATTGCCCATGTTAGCATAGTAAGAAAAATGCATACTACAAAAGCTCGGCCTAGTGGAGATATTTTTCTTTTTTCTTTTTGGTATATATAATTTTATTAAGGCATAGTGTAGACATCATACAATCCAATGGTTCTGTCATATCAAGAATCATTTTCACAATCAGTTTTAGAACATTTTCTTCCTTCTTGTACACCTTGTTATTAGCTACACATTATCCCCCAACCTCCCCTGCCATATCCCACTCCCCAGGATCCCTTAATCAAGTTGTTTTCTCTGTATATTCATCCATCATAAGTTTTATATACCAAAAAATATAGAAAAATACACAACAGAGTCATGAAGGCTGCCAACAATAACAAAATACAACATAGATCCACTCTAGTTTTGAAAGAAACATAAAATATGAAAAACTTGAGTATACTCAGAATGTGCTGAAAGGGAAAACAAATGATAACATTTTAATGA
>NW_022106084.1:4753129-4756034 GCF_000313985.2 Echinops telfairi
TTGTACTGTAGTAGTTACATAATCATGTCAATTTGAGGCTTAAGATTGAAGGGGTGGAGTTTAACCTGCCAATCTGATTGCAGCTTGATGACCTCATTTGGCGGCGCTAAGGAGATAAACGGCCCACTGAAAGCAAGATGCAGGCTCACTCCTTGCAAGATATTTCTGACGAGAACCCTCATGAAGCTACCCTGATGCAGCCAGAATTCTGGGAGCTAGAGTAGCCACGCGGAGACCCCTGCCAGTGCTGAGATGCTTGCAATGCCACTATATCCACAAGACTTCCTACCCACTGGCTTGTGATCTTCCTGCATTCTGCATCATTGCATGTGTTTCATGAGTCTGAAGAGGACTTTATAGATTGGTATCAGATATGTGGGCTAATATCAGACTTACAGACTTGATCTGGACTGGGCTAGGATATTTTATGAATATGCAATTGCTCTTATATATAAAGCTCTTTCCTATACACATATGAGTCTCCCTGGATTTGTTTCTCTAGTCTATGCAGACTTACGCATGTACAGAGTAAATCCTTACGTGACTGGATCCTATTTACACAAATAATGGCAGTTGATGATCAGGAAAAACTTAAAATAATATTCACTGAAAATGTCAGTCCTTGGTATGCCAGAATAATACCTATCTTAATAAAGCATGTGGGGCATTGAAATAGTAAGCAATTGTTGACCTAACTACCAACATTCAATACTTTTGGTATTTGTGTCTTCTGCTTCTTCACACACCATGTAGTTTCAGCCATAAATCCTGGGGCTACAGGTATGTTTGAGATTGAACCAGTTCATGTAGTGTGGTTTCCAGGCTACTGCCCTCTGGTATGACCTTTGGTGAATGCTGTGTGCCTTGAAACCCTAGAGCCCAATGGCCCAGTATTCTGTGGCATATGGCCTGGGTCCCCAGGGACTTACAGAAACTTGGTCTGATGTACCCTACTGGGAGCATATTACCAGGTATATTTCCCCCTTGGGATCTTTATAAGTAAGGTTAGTCATATTTCCCCCATTGGAAGGTTAGTCCTCCCCATTTTTCTACCAAAAATACCACAATTGTCACGTAGATGCTCCTTTTCCCCTTCTTGATTTAATTTTCCCATCAGTATCGTGTATCTATATTTTTGCAACTATTTGTTAAGTTATCCCACAACTTATCTATCAGTGTGTTGTATATTAGTGGCTGCTAAATGAAAAGTCAGAGGTTTCAAAACACCAGCCAGTCCTCTGGAGAAAGACAGAGTTATCTATCCCTGTAGAGTTGCAAACCTGGAAACCCACATGGATGGTTCTACCCTATCTTCCAGAGTTGCTGTGAGTCAGCATAGCACTCACTCATCTCTGTCAGGAAGTGTGGAAGACAGCTACTGGTCCAAGGGACTGGTAAACATGCATATCTGTGCCCATTCCCAAGAAAGGTGGCACAACAGAATGTTCAAGCTATAGAACAATATCATTGATATTGCAAGCAAGTAACATTTTGCTGAAGATCATCCAATAATCATTGCAGCAGTACATTGACAGGGAACTGCCAGAAGCTCAAACAAGATTCATAAGAGAATGTGGAACAAGGGCTATCATTGCTGATGTCAGATGGATCTTGGCTCAAAATAGAGAATACCAGAAATATGTTTACTTGTGTTTCATTGACTATGCCAAGGCATTTGACAGGTGGGCTGCAATAAACTGTGGAAACCTTGAGAAGAATGAGAATTCCAGAAACATGGAAATTTATTGTGCTCATTCAGAATCATGCATGGCTCAAGAGGAGTTGTGTGAATGGGAAAAGGGCATACTGCATGGGTTAACATCAAGAAATGTGTGTGCATCGGGGTTGTACCTTATCACCATATTTGTTAAATATGCGCTGAGAAAATCATCAGAGAAGCTGGGTTACATTGAGTGTGGCATCAGGAGTGAAGGAAGGTTCCTGAACAACCCGTGAGATACAGATGACACAACCTTGCTTGCTGGAAATCAAGAGGAGTTGAAACATTGGTTGTACATTAAGGATTGCAGCCTTCGGAATGTATTACAGAGTAATGTAAAGAAAACCCAAATCCTCACAACTGGATCAATGGGTAATATGTTAAATGGAGAAAAACTTTTAAGTTATCAAGGATTCTGTTTTGCGTGGATCCACAATCAATGATTATGGAAGCAGCAGTAAAGAGATCAAAAGACACTACCATGTTTTTATCCTTATTATCTCAGTGCCATTTTGTTTTTTATTGTTTTCTGTTGGGTCTGCCAGCTGTGAAGCACAGGAGGAGTGGATGCATAATGAGGATAACTGATACAAGGGGTGATAGGGAATACAGAGGTGAGGAGTGGGTGATGGGGAGGGTAAAGGGAACTCAGGATTAAAGGGTGAAGACAGGAAGGGGAAGAGAGGACTAGAATGGATTGGGATTACATAACTCATTTTGAAGGCGATTAAACCATCTATGGGAGGGGGGGATGATCTATAAAAATTGATGTTGGGGTGATTGTACAATTCTCCTTGATATGATTGAATGATTAGACTATTGAATTATAGGAAATATAAATTACTTGCCAGTGAAGCTGTGGGGGTATGGGAGACCTTTTTTTTTTTTTAACCATTTCTTTGGGTAAATCTGCTGCACAAAACTTCTTTAAAGTGTTGAAAAGCAAGGCAGATACTTTGAGGAACAAGGTGTGTCTGATCCAAGCCACGGCATTTTCAATTGCCCCACATGCATGTGAAAGCTGGATATTTAATAAGTAAGATGCAAACCAGAAGTGATTCATTTGAATTATGGTGGTGGCAAAAATTATTGAAAATACCATTGATTTCCAGAAGAACAAACAAACTGCTCTTGGAAGAAGTACAACCAGTGCTTTACAGAGGCAAGAATGGTGAGAATTTGTGT
>NW_022106084.1:4756445-4758500 GCF_000313985.2 Echinops telfairi
GCACCACAGAAGGAGAAACTGCCCTATCCTGTGCCATCCTCTCAGCACTGCTGTTTTTGAACCCTGTGTTACAGCCATCATGTCAATCTACTCCATTGAGGGATTTCCTTTTGATGCTTTTTGTTGATCCTCTAGTTTATCAAGCGTGGTGTCCTTTTATAGGGATTGACCCTCCTATTAACATGTCCAAATGTGAGTCTTGTACAGCCAACCTCTCTTCTAAGACTGGCTTAGAAAAATTCTTGCAATAATTCTTCTTAGAATTCTTTTTCCAGACATTTTTTGTAAATGTCCGAGAATTCTTGGAATTCTTCTTCCAAGACATTTGCTTGTTGTTTTGGAAGCCTGTGATATGTTTAATAGTCTTTAAAAATACCATAATCCAAAGGAATCAATTGTTCTTCATTTTTTCTTGTCCAATTTTTTCACATTTATGTAAGTTTATTGAAAATGCTTTGGCTTTGATCAGACACACATATGTCCTCGAAGTGACATGGTTGACCTTTAGCACTTTAAAGAGTTGCTAAATGTTTCATAGAAAAGTTCCTCAATGTAAAAATATCATTTGTTATCCCAACTGCTGCCTTTTTGAGCACTGATCATAGATCCAAGTAAAAGGTCAATTTTTTCTAAAATTATTGACAACTTCCATCTTTTCCTCATTTCTTGCAATGTTTCTTATTGACCCAACTTTGAGGATTTTTTTTATGTTGAGGTGTAATCCATAATGAAGGCCAATATTTATTGACAGTCATCAATAAATATGTTTAGTTCTCTTTTTCTTCATTAAGCAGGGTTCTATCATTTGCATATAGCAGAATTAGTGAGTTTCCCTCCAATCTTGGTGTTGTCTTCTATACATATTCTCAGACTAGTTACTTAACATACAGATTGAATAAGTATAAGGAAAGAATACAATCTTGACACATATCTTTTCCTTATTTTTAATTACCTAGTATCCCCTGTTCTATTTAAAGGATTGCCTTTTTGTCTATATACAGGATCCACATGAGAAGAATTAAGTGCTCTGAAATGCCAGTTCTCTCCAAAGTTATCCATCATTTGTTATGGTTCACAGAGTAGAACCCTTTGCATAGTCCATGAAACACATGTAAGCATTTTTCTGGTTTCTCTACTTTTAGTCACAAGCCCCCTGATATCAGCAATGAATCAAGATTGAATTTTGACAGTTAGATATTCCATGGGAGAAAATTGAGGCTCCCTCCTCTATTACCAATGTGCGCCTTAAGAACCCTATACAGGCCTGTTATGAATCCGAATACTTAAGTAACAAGGGGTTTGGTTTGGGTTTTTAATATTTCCATGTAGTTCTGCAACCTTTGCTTGAATTACCTGCACAAACTCTCACTAGCATGGGATGTTAGTGCTCTTATTTAATAATCTCCACATCTGGTTCTAGACTCTGACATGGGTGCTATTCTACACCTCTTCTACGCAGTGCACTGTGTATCTGTCTTCCAAAGGGCATGGCTGAGGTGAGGGGCACCTCCAGGGTGGTATCCATTTATTGAAATACTTCCTTTGGTATTTTGTCTTTTCCTTAAGCCTTGTATCTCCCCGCTGCCTTTGCTGTGCCTTGGATTTCTTCTTCTTCTAGGACAGTCCATTCTTCACCATAGGGCACCGACTGAAATGATTTCTATTGGCAAATAGTTTTTGGTATACTGACTTTATGTGTTCCTACCATCTCCTTTTCATGATTATTGTCCCTTTCAATATTTTGCCAATATAATCTTTCATTGTTGCAAATACAAATTTGTCTTTTCCTTCAGTTTTTCAGTTTAAGGTATGTTGACTGTGTTCTTCCCCTTTGTTTTTCTAACCCACGGCTTTTTAACATTTCATTATCATAATTTATATTATGTTTTCTCTGAAATCTTTTGTTTAGATTTTTTTCTTCATGCTTTCTTCCTTTTGCTTTAGCTATTATATGTTTTAAGGTAAGTTTCAGAGTCTAATATCCATTCTGAGTTTTAAAATTTTCTTTCTTTGAATGACCGATTTCTTTTTTTACGTAGGGTATTCTTTTTTTTT
>NW_022106084.1:4759914-4773323 GCF_000313985.2 Echinops telfairi
CCAAGCAGCAATATGCCACAAAGCAACAACAACAAGTAAACAATGACAAAAACAAAACAAAAACCAAAGCAAAACACAAGAAGAAAGAAAAGCTTGTAGTTAGTCCAAGGACTGTTTGTTGGCCTTTAGGAGTGTTTTTCTAGTCCAGTCTGTTGGGGCTTCAGGATAATCTTAATATCACTCCACTGTGATATTAAGTTGCTTGTATGCAACTTCATGTTTAAGTCAAAAAAACTAAAAGAAAATAAAAACAAGCCCCTTAGAGCCAAAATCCATCCTTGACTGTGGTCACTCATGTTCACTGCATACAATCTGTCCTTGAGCAGTCAAATGAGGTGTAACACAGTCAAGGATGGATTTTGGCTCTAAGGGGCTTGTTTTTATTTTCTTTTAGTTTTTTTGACTTAAACATGAAGTTGCATACAAGCAGTTGATGATCAGTTGCATAGTCAGATGCTAACCTTCTTCTGACTGATGATATTGAGCTTCTCACTGGTCTATTTCTACAACTACAGTTGATTTCATTTTAGGGTGTTCCATTTGGTGATGATGATGACCTGTTGTCATGTGGCACTGGCTTCCAATTGATGCCGACTCTTAGTGAGCCTACAGGTCAGGGTAGAAGTACCTCTGTGGGTTTCTGAGACTGTACTCTTTACAGGAGTAGAAAGCCCTGTCTTTCTCCTGCAAAGTGACTGGTGGTTTTGAACTGCAGTTAGCTATCCAAGGAGTAATCACCACATTACCAGGCCTCCTGGAATATAGAAGGGGGCTTCTGTTGTCAAATATATATACTTTTTCAATGAATAAGTTGTTGGTCTTAGAAATATCTTATTTTCCACTCCGGATCGGTCTTAGTTTCCTACTTTCACACTCCAAACATCATTGAAACAGAAATGTACCTTGATTGCATGTTTGGTCAAATTCAGTCTGCAGAACTTGGTAAAAGTTTAATTTCTTCATCCTATGCATTGGTTTTGTTGGGTAAATTTGTACGATTATATAAATCAGTCCTTCCTTGTAATTTAGTGACAACTATCCTATCACTGACAGGGTTGTATTTCAGGATAGATAATATTTGTCCTTTTTAATGAAGAATGCAATACAATTTTCTCCATTTTTAATTCCCAGCATAATAGATCATATGATTAACTGATTTAAAATGTCTGTTTATCTGCGGTTTGTTGACTATGCAAAGATATTCAACGATGTAGATCAAAACAAATTATGAATGGTGTTGCAAAGAATGGGAATGGCAGGAAACTTGATTATGGACCAGAGTCATAGCTGTTTTTCTTAGATGGGATACATGGTCTCCAATTCACTATGATTCTCACATTCCTTGAAGTCTTCCTGTCCACTTCTGCAATATGTGGCTGGATGTTCTGGACTTAAGGACACCCCCAAATCCAAACCCATGGACCTCAATTCGATTCTGACTCATACTGACTGCGTGTGTGTATTTGGTTTTTTTATTTAAATGTCACTGCACATCACACTTAAATAATGTTTCAAAACAAGAGAAAAGTACTTACGATAGATTCACAACCAGCGTAAAATCAGAAACTTTGAATTCAGAATAGAAGTAATAAAATAAATGTTGTCGTGGAGAGAAAGACATTTTAATTAAATGGCTTTGTCAGTCTTGTCTTGGAATATAAACTTCAGAATAATTCCTGTTTATTGTTAGCTTATACTTCTACCTCACCTCAGGAGATTTTGCACTCTCTCGATGATGAGACAATCTTCAGAAGTTTTTCTTCTTTAGACTTTTACCTTGTTTCCACCCCACTCTCCTTCCTACACCGTACACTTATGTCACAGCCATATTTATTTAAGGTAATTCTCCTCATAAACTGTTTTCCCCAGCATTGGATAGCAAAATGCTAAAGAGTACGTTAGAGTTCACACCAATAGTTCACTCCCGAGACATTCTTCTCTGGTTTCTGAAAATCTGCAACCATTTTGCACCCAGCTTGACCCAACAGCTGTAGCCACTCTGCTCTCACTCCCTAATTTGTTTGCATTTGGCTTTTATTCCTAGCTCTTTGGAGTGCTGATAATTATCCTTGTCTGGAAGGTTTAGAAGATGTAAAAAAAAAAAAACTGGACCTACTCACATTACAGTTCTAGTAGACAGGGCCCAGGCTCCAATTTGGAACTGCTCAGACTTAAATGGAGTATTGGAGCTCAGAGACATCAACAGCAGCCTGCCAGCTTGAAGATTCTTCTCTGAAGCCAAACGCCATATGTTTGGCTGTGAACTGAGGATCAAACACATCCAGGTTGTTACGTGATATTCAAATAGACCTCTCAGCATATGTGGTTGGAATGAGGCAGGTGCAGCGTTAATAGCAGTACCTCATAATCCCAGCTACAATGGAACTCGGAAATGCCATCCCTCTTAGAAACATCTTAACAGTTTAGTGATCATATTCTCATGAAATATAATGATTAGAAGCTGTTTTGAATGGGGATAAAAATGAGACTACTTTTCTTTTGAGATGTTTTATTTTTAAGAAATATTGAAAAGAAACAACATTAGATATATTTAATGCTGACACACATAGTAGGTTGACAAATGTTAAAGACATGGAAACCATTATTAGGGGCAGTGAATACTGTCTATTCTGTATTGTTTCCTAATACTGAATTTGGTACTGGAACTAAGTACATGGAGGAATTTAAAACATTATTTTCCCTAGTCTTGTGATCTAAACTGAAAGCCTGAACTATGTTCAGAGTTCCTATTTCTGTGTTAAGGAATTTAAGATGGCAATCCATTTGGTTCAAGGATTTGAATGTTTTTATAAAATTTTAAATTTGAGTTCTTTTTCCTTTCTTTTCCACTAATCGAGTCATTGTGAGGAGTCCTTGGTTAATTCAGTGTGTTTACAACCTTGACACTCCTAATCAAAAGATTGTAGGTTCAAATCCACTCAGAACCACCTCAGGTGAGAAAAAAAAAAAAGGCTTGGTAAGCTCCTTAACAAAATCATTTATTAAAAACCCTGTTTTAGGTGAGTTGACTAGAGAAACAAAACGAGTGACATTCATATGTGTATAGGGAAGACCTAAATATTAAAAAGTAATTGTATATAACAAAAACATCGCAGCCCCATCCACATCATGCTCTTAAGTCCAATACTACTCTCTGTTTCTCATACTAGTCCATAAATCCCTTTTAAAACTCAGACAGCCCCACACAATGATACAGAATGCAGGAAGATCACAGGCCGGTGGGTGCAAAGTCTTGTGGATCCAATGATGGTGGAAATATCACAGGGTTCTTGCTGGTCTCTTGTGTAGCTTTGGCAGTTCTCTCTGGCAGTGACTCAACAGTAGGAAGGTGAAGGCAGAGAGAGAGGAAGTTCCCAGGATCCTCCTGATGAGAAGGCCATGCCCCCCAGGAGGTTCCATCAGGCTGTGACCTGATTGACAGGCCAAAATCCACCCGTACACTTTTAGATCTTCAAGTTGACAGGAAAATGATGTAACTACCCTGAACCCCATAGAACCCAGTTCTGCTTTGACACCCATGGGTATCCATGAGTTAACGCCAACTCAAAGGGTCAGGCTCTGTTATTTTGTTCTAATGATAAATCTAATGTTGAGGCCAGTAAGGAAGAAGCCTTATTATAAATTGAAAAGCGATTTATTTTCTGGTTCTTGGCGCATAAATAGTCACGTTAACAGAAAATTTACTGAGAATTGTTTATCTTTTTACTGATAAGACTAAAAGCTAATAAAATTCAGCAAAGGACTGGAGATTTTAATAAAATTTTTAAATGGGAATTTATTTTTAGGTACTTGAATTTGAGATCGACTAAGTATATAATTGGGAAACTTTATATTATTTCTCCCTTTTTCTTAACTACCATTTTAAAATAAAACTGCTACCTTATTTTTCAGAGATGCTAACTACTTAACTAGCACATTTGCTTTAAAAATGTTTTCCCCCAGAGACTACAAAAATCCTCCCACATCAGAGTTGTTAATTATCCTTAGTGAACACAGTTTTAAAGTGTTTCTCAATGTCAGGTCCTGATTCCCAGGAAGAACAGGAATTAGCGTTACATCAAGCATGAAACGTGTGTTTTGAAAGGTGACTTGATTCACAAGACTAGAACTTCACCTGGGAGTTTAAAAGCCGTTTGGTTTAGTTTTAACATTTAATGAGATAAAGTTCATGGTTTTGAAATGTGGATGCCTTGAAAAATAACATTTGGAAAACATTTGTGAATCTATAAAAACAAACCCAAGCTTACAGAGAACTTTTCAGCATGGCTGAAACTGTCGGAAATCCAGATGTTCTCTTTATATATTCTTGGATCACCACCAAAGAGAAAGAAAAAAAAATAGTATAGCTCTCTGCTGGCCTGTATCAGTGGAAAAGGAAGTATGAGCCCTAAACCAGCAGGACTTACTCAACATTCTTCAGAAAAAGGCTGCAGATTCTCAAAATTTGACACTTCCTTTTGCATATATGGATGTCAGTTATTCTGGTAGAAATTAAAGTATTTGCTTTACTGTATAAAATAATTGGTTCCATCTACCATCTTTCTAAGCTCAGATGAGCTAACTTCAATGTAATGAAGCTTCAGCTTTCAAAACATATGACAAAGAGATAAGGACTGTGGCTCTTCTAAATCAACAACAACAGGACTTAAAATAAACCTACTGTAAAAGGCAGCTTCTTACCCTGCTGGAATTTTTCAATACTTCTATGTGATGAGCAGAAGATAAACTCTTATCTGTCCATGCAACCATCTCCTTCCTCTTCTTCCATTTTTTTGTTTTTACTTCTCTCCTCCAAAGGAAATAATTTAGCAAAAGCACCACCACGTAGGTACAGACTTATTGTTCTCTTTGCATTAAAAAAAATCCATTGGCCCTAATAAAAAGAACAAAATGCAATATTGAGATAATTAAGGTTTATTGTACCAACCTGGCTGGTAAGCACTTATGGAATTAATTGAAGGGCTGGCAGATAAATGGCTCAGTGAACCTCTCCTTTCTAGTTCTTGGGTCTCTTGCTCTCTGACCGTTGGACCAGGGTGCAACTGACTTAGCCAGTTCCCTACTTCAGCTGGCAAGGCTCATTTCCTGCAAGACATCCCTGAAGAGAAGCCACATGGACCTACCCCGATGCAGCCCTGGGTGCTGGAGCAGCCGAGTGGAGACCCCTGCCAGCGCTGAGATGCTTACACGCTCACTGATTGACTTTCCTCCAGGAGTAGACATCATTGCATGGGTTTTGTGAGATTGAGGAGGACTTTGTAGATCAGTGTCAGACATATGGGCTAATGTCAGACTTATGGCCTTGGACCGCACTGGGTTGGGATCCTTTATTAATGTACAATTACCCTTTATATAAAACTCTCTCCTATACAATATACATATGAGTTTCTGCGGATTTGTTTCTCTAGTTTATCCACACTAACACAAATATTAACAGTAAGAACTACTATACCTTCCTATCAAGAGTCTGCATATCTTTGTGTTTATTGTGTTAGACAGTTAGACAGAAGTATTCAGTGCATGGTGCAGGAGTGGGTGAGTGTTGAGAAGAGACTGGGCCAGAAAATTATCAAAAATAGAGAGAGAAAATAGAGTCTGAAGGTAGAATGCTAGGTGCGGGATAAAAACAGACTTTTCCCCAGCTTCTTTACCCCAAATATATATGTCAGACTTAGGACACTGCTTACAACTAATGGTAAATGATTGTCAAGTTCTCTTCCTGAAGGCACCAGCAATGCAGAGGAAGCAGACCCGATTGTCTGTCCCACCGTAGGAGAGGCTCATTCCTTACTGTTAGGGACAGTGGATTGCTTTCCTTGAAGGGCTCAGAATAAATCAAGTCTCCAGCTCAAGGACAATCAAGATTAGGCTGCCATCATGAATCTAGGATCCGCTCATCTTGTGAAATGCATACCCTCAATCCCTCCTCTTCCTGGATGTAGTGTGTATACCCCTAGATTGTCCCCCTCCCATTACTTTATTACCTATAGTACAACCCATTCCTTTGATGTATGTCTTTACCTGTAACCAGGGGGCTTGCACACCCCACAAAGATATATAAGCCTTGGTTAGAAATAAATCACGCTCTCTCTCTCTTCCCTCTACTCTGCCCACGCGGTGTGCAGACCTGGCTGAGAGATCATGGCTATCCAGAAGAGGAGAATGCTACCATGAAATGTGTCTGACTCCTTTATTTTACTTTCTCCTATCTCTTACTCTCTATGATTTTACTATAATCTTTATATATCTTAACTGTACAATGGAACTTACCGGACCCCTCTGATTTCCCACAGCTAAGGGAAATCATTCACCTGCTTTCTCTAACCGAATGACTATTAGAAGAGAAAGATGAAATATTATCCCCAACATAAGAATAAAACAGCTAAGAATTAAAAGGATCAATGAAGCTTAACGTCAATGGAGAAGGCAAGTCTTATAAAATTAAGAATGCAAACAGCCACAAAAATCAGTCACCTAGAAAGGAAATCTTCACTGTACATTGAACTGCGAACCATAAAGCCAATGGTTCTAACATACCCATCTACTCTGCAAAAGGCAGAGGAGAAAGAAAGAGGTTATCGTCCTCCAAGAAAGATTTACAGTCCTGGAAACTCTGTATCGGGGGGCAATGAGTCAGAGTGGCTCGAAGGCACTGGGTTGACATGTGTTTTGTATGCTATCTTTGGCCCTAGAATACAGAATATTTTTAAAGCAAAATTTTATAATAAACATTTAGACAAATACTGGTCATTTTCAAAAGTACTATGTCCACTGCTATCTAGTTGATTGCAACTATAGGTGCACCTACGGGCAAGGTAGAACTAACTGCCACTTTGAGTTTCCAGGATTTTTTATCTTTACGGAAGAAGACAGCCTCATCTTTCTTCCAGAGAGCAGCTGGTGGGCTCAAACTGCTGTCTGTGAGGTTAGCAGCCCCCCCTATAATCTATCACTCTACCAAGATTCCTTAAAAGCATCAAACAAATCTAAACTCCCTGTAATCACATTTATTTCAACTCAAAAGACCCTATAGAACAGGGTAGAACTGTGCCCATAGGTTCCCCAAACTGTTACTCTTTAGGAGAGTGGAAAGTCTCATCATTCTTTTACAAATCAGCTCCTGGTTTTGTACTTCCAACTTCAGGATTAGCAGTCCAATGCACTACCCATTACGCTACCAGGGCTTACAAGTATGACACAAAGACTTCAAAAAATCAACAAAGTCACATTTTGTGATATGCATTTAAAATTTATTGTTGCCTGGCCTATTATGTATAAGAGTTTAAAGTCAGTATATAGTGAAATAAAACTATTCTTTGGAAATAGTCTACTAACAACTACTTTAGCAAATTAATTATGTGGATAGTTACTATAACATGGAATATTGGTGTCTTGAAAAGCTTGTATTTTCCCTAAAAATTATTCCACTTCTCAATGCACTGTGTAAAGCACAGTCTTGATAAAAGTCATGTGATGCTTTTCAAAAAGGAACCCAAACTTTTAAATAGTACACTAAGATAACAACTTTAGAAAAATGAATGACAATTTTTTTAAGATACCTAAAAAGTGAGGTTATTTCTAGAAACATCATATATATAGTATAATGAAAAACGAATAAATCAAACTTAATGTGATTCATCAAAATACATAAAGGGAATTTGTAATATGTGGCACACACTCTTGAACTAATGAGTTGTCTGACTCTCAGGATGATGGTTTCAGTCTGTCTCAGTTCTTGGCAGGTTTATCACCAGGCATTTAACTAGATCTCCAAGACTTGATCTTGTCAGCTAATGACAAAAACAACTTGATGGTATGCAATTATTTCAATCAATCAATCAACAAGAATTTTTGAGCACACATCATTTTCTCATCATTGTGCTAGGTGTAAGTAATGTGTGTGAAGGATAAGTAAAGGAAATATAAGACAAACACAAATCCTAAAAAGTATGTAAACCAGCCTAAAGTGATAAAATATACACAATAGTAATTAAAGTTAATAAGAGCATATTGTTACCAGGCAATTTATGTAAACATCACTTCAAGGGAACAAAAGCTGGAAGGCTGAGTAAGATTTAAGTGTGTAAACGAAGTGAGGGGTTATACTTTCACTCTAAACAAAGGGGCTACCTGACCAGCAAGCAATTATGTGTCTGAGAGCAAATCAAGAAAAAGTAACAAGACACAGGGACCTACATCAAGAGCCTTGGAAATTGGACGTTTGCATTTTCTGTAATATGAAACTCAAAGTACGTGATTATAATGCTGGGCGTGTAACCTTATTGTCATAATGGTGATGTGTTGGGCTGCTCAACAAAAGATCAGCAGTTTGAAACCACCAGCTGCTTCGCAGGGAAAGAAAAAAAAGAAGTTCTATTCCCAGGACGAGCTACCGTCTTGAAAACACAGCGGGGCTGTCCTATCACCTCCTTGAAGGTTGCTATGAGTCAAAGTCGACCCAACGAGAGTGAGGCTTTTTTCTTTCTGTCATTTATAATGTGGTGGAGAGGTTAGCTTGGCAGAGACTACGGACAAAATGAGGAGGACAGGAAAGGAAATTAAGAAGGCCACTGTTTTTTGTTTGTTTTGTCGTTTAATGAATGCATATTCACATCTAAAGATCGTAAAGAAAGGAGTATATAAATTAATATTTTAGAAGTTAAATAAAAAACTTAGCTTTCAACAATCCCTTAGTATAAGAAAATATTTGACAATAGGCAATTGACTATAACTCACTGTTACCTAGCTGATTCTGACACACAGTGGACATATAGGGTAGAGTACAATTGCTCCTTCAGGTTTCCAGAGCAGTGAATCTTCAGGACAGCCCACTGCTTCCTCTTTCTTCTAGTGAACAGTCAATGGGTTAGAACAGCCAATCTTTCCATCAACAGCTCAATGCTTAACTCGCTGTGTCACGAAGGTTCCTATTATGAGCTCCTTTGAAGGATTAATAGTGGTTGGATAAGAGCATATACATATAAGCTAATAGGCTAGAAAATGAGTAATACAGGGCTATGGCCCAGTTCAGACCCAAATTAATTTTATTGTTGTCTTTAAGTAAAAGGAAAGAGTTAATAAAGCTGTCAGTTGTACCTGTCTTAGAAATACCACTCCCCCTGCTCTCATAATATAGAGCTACACATTCAGTATTATATTGGGACCATATTAATCAGCTATATCACATCTTCAAAGGTAGACTATTCTGGTTGATTTTTGCTTTGATTATTTCTGCTCTTTCATTCCTTTAAATGTTCTGCCCAATTAAACGAGTGGCCCTGAAGGAGAAATTATATACCTGCTCCCCCTCTACTGACACAAAATGAGCAGATAAAAGACAAATGTGTGTGAACGTAGTTGGTCATTATTGTTTGAGACATGCTTTTATGAGCACCTTGGGAACCAATTACAATGCAGCATATGTTCACAGGATCCTATAAAAGTCTCCAGAAGGACAAACTGACAGTAATCCAATAAGACATCATTAACAACCTTGCACTGGCTGTCACGTAGCCTTACCAAAAGGATGATTATCAATTCGACTATCTCCCCCTGCTTCCTCACCAATAGAAGAAGTGAGGAATTAGACAGTCAAGAGAAGACTGCATGTGTACTTACATGAAAACATTTTATGAAGTGATAATATTTATAGTTATTAGAGTAATAAAAAATACTGATGACTTCTCAAGCCATTTTGAGAATAAAATAATCCATATTTCAGTCCTATTTGACTTGATAATTATTTCTCTCTCATATTTGACGTTTCCTTTTTTTCTTTTTAAATTTTATTGGGCAATAACTAACATATCTTACAATTCAATAGTTTGATCATATCACATATGGTTGTGCAATCATCACTATGATCAACTTTGGAAACTTTTCATCCTCCTTATACCCATCGATGCGATTCTCCATTTCCCCTACCCTTCCATTGCCTGCCCCAGGCAATCATAAATCCAGCACTGTTACTAAGTCCACCCAGCTCAGTTTCCCTGTACAGTACAACTAAACATAAGATCAAGGGCACAAAAACAAAGACCCAACAAAGATAACCATATAAAACTGGTAAGGATCTCAATCTAAGAGAGAGCAGAGAATATTAAAAATTTAGAATACATTCACATTGGATTCAGAGGGATATGAATTTAAAAGGTGTCATATCACAACCAAAAAAGAGCTGCTAAAATCTATTTTGCAAGTCTTTTTGTCTGATATTAGGACTGTTAATGTTCCTAGTCTATGTGCTTTGGGAATTCACAGGGAATTCCATCCATGTAGGGGCCCTGAAAAAGAACTCTTTGTCATCGTCCATACCTTGGCACAAACCAGATATTTAGCATTTAAATACTGGTTCAGTTCTCTCTTCCAGGTTTGCACCTTATTATTTGAAATCTTTGGATCACACAGGCTGATATGCTCCTTCCATGTGGACTTAGCTAACACTGCCTTTAGAGGAAGAATTATTTTCAGACACGCATTCACTATCTCAGATACTATTTTGCATGATAGCCAGACACCCTCTGATTTCTTCACCACCAAGGTCTTCAGTGATCTCATGAGGGCGAATAACAGGCAGGGCCATGTTATAAGAACCACTCATATATTAGGGTTATAATCAAATGAAAACTCAAATTACATTCATATAACTCTTGTTTCTAGAAGTCCCTTGTTCCTTTTTGGAGATCTCATTGTCATTTTATTGTAGTACATCACAGATCTTCCCCCTGTAGCTAAAGGCAATTCTATTGATAGTAACATCATTTTAGTCAATGGCAAAACACGTTGAGCAATGGATTTCATAAATGTGTGGGACGTCTTTTCAGACTCCAATATATGAATTGTTAACTTGTATATGTTCAAAAGATGGGCAGTCTGAAGCTACCACACACTCCATGGAAGAAAGATGGGACTTTCTATTTCCATAAAGAGTTACAGTTTTGAAAACCCACAGAGGTAGTTTTACCCAGTCCTATAAGGTCTTTCCATATGGGTTGGCATCAACTCAATGGCAGTGTGTGTGTGTGTGTGTGTGTGTGTGTGTGTGTGTGTTTCAAAACAAGTTACACATGCTGTGAGTGTTGGAGCTATTGCAATACTTTCAGTAACATTTGTTTACGAGGGTAGAACCAGGTCTGGTAGTTTAACACATAACATATAAAGTAAGAGAGAACATGAAAACAGCAAATATATGTTGGAACTGGGTAGACTTCATTGAGCACCTTCAGAACAATAAATCTGAACCCACCTAAAGTCTAACAACCACCAATGCCTTAAATTCTCAAATACCTTCTCTGGACCACCAGATCAGGTTAGGTCTCTTGCTTCCCCTTCTTATATCATTCTGCATTAGTCAATACAACACTTACGGTAGTTTGTAAATATTGCATACATAAATGTATTTTTCACATTATGTGTATTTGTACACTCATATTGCTATAATTGATTGATTTATATCCCCCCTAAGTCCTTGACATTTTTTGAAAATAATTGAGCTTACTTTTTTCACTATTGTTTTAAGGTATCTTTAGCAGCATATCTCATCCAGCAATTCCTAACAAAACATTTGTTGAACATTGCACTTCAAACATACTTGTTCACTAGGCTTCAGCACATGTGTATTTTTACTGAGCCATAACTGCCCCTAACTAGCAAACAGAAATTCTACATATCTTTTAGCTTAAAAATATTGATCCTTATGAAAATAAACAGTCCTTTCCTAGGGTAATGTCATATACCATCATTAATCATTCTTAGTTGAGAATAAAACATTTTTCTCAGCTAAGAATTAATAAAATGAGTGAGAGATAGGGGACAGGAGACAGAGGTAGGGAAATATTAAAGAATAAATATATTTTCTTAAATTAACTTTGCCATCAGAACAAATTGTGTCTAAATATAGCCTGGAGTCATTGTTTCTAACAATTTCTCTATTAAAAAAGGGAACCTCCAATATAAATTCTGGATATTTCATTTGTAGTGGGTTATGCCATCATTGCTTGGACTGGCCATGTATTTTCTATGAGGAGCTAAGACACAACCTTGATGTTGTCTATTGTGTTAATAGGGAACTGAAACAGGACCTCAGAATATCGTTGTACAAATAGTGAAGCGTCTACCTATATTTCCTGTATAAACACATGGCTTAAATTTATCCCCACCAGTGTAGAATGTATTTCACTTTTGTATTTTATTCTCCCCTCCAAAATGGTACCAAAACCAAAATATAATCATTATTTAAAAACCTTATCTCTAAGCAGTATAGCTATTGAACTGTTTTAAAGGTCTTATGAATGTTAAATTAGAGTCTCCACAGTGACCATACCCTACCTATTGGGTAAATATGTAAGGATGTGTGATATTTTATACACATTATGTGTGTCAGAAAGTAAAATAATGTTGCTTATGGTTGACTTTTTGAGTTACTTTAGCTTGAAAATTTAGAACTTACACTATCATAGTCTGAACTAATTTGCTTTTGATAATAAATTCACAGTTAAAAGTTGTCATGGTCATAATTCTTTATCATTAACCTTTTCCCCATTGAAAAGGACAAGACAAAAACATGAAGGAGAACATACATTCCTACTAATTTTTAATTGAAATTAATATGCTTTTTTTTCTCTCTAGTTTGCTATCAGAGCCCTGACAATACAGTGGGTTAAGCATAGGTGTGCTAACTGAAAGGGAAGTTGATCAAATCAATCAGGTTCCCTGGAGGTGAAATACAAGACAGACTTTTCCCAAAGACTTACAGTCTTATGAATTCTATTGAGTAGTTCTATTCTCTTTTCTGGGCTTGTTTGAATTTACTCAAAGATAGTAGATTTGGGGTTTGGGAGTATGCTATCCAAAGAAAATCCCAATTTAATTTTGTAACTGTATGAATATAATGTGCAAGATTTTTGGTAGTTATTGTAAGAAACAAAAATAAATAAAATATAAATATTTCTTGGTTAGCAGTGATTGCCTTATGAATTGGCTATCATGAAACTGGAAAATATTATCACCTATATAATACAGGTATGTTTACATAAGGACTTCAAGACAAATACAAAGGAGCATGTAGTTACACCAGTTTGGAAGTTCAGAAATCTCAAGACCTAAGTTGTGGATTGATATACTCTATAGAGATTGTAAAAATTTCCACAAGAATGTGTCATATAGTAAATCATATTTCAGCATATCATAAATAATTTTCTAATAATTAGGACACAGTTGCAAAATAGTTTTTCTATAAAATCTGTTTGTTTGTTTTTTAATTATTTCATTGGGGACTCGTACAATTCTTATCACAGTCCATACATACATCCATTGAGTCAAGCACATATGTACACCTGTTGCCCTCATCAATCTCACAGCATTTGCCCTCTACTTTAGTCCTCAATATC
>NW_022106084.1:4776604-4777869 GCF_000313985.2 Echinops telfairi
AAAATTGAGAAACAACATGTGGCAGTTACATGATCTCTCAACTTGAGCCAAGGGTGGAGTCTAGCCTGTCAATCAGGTCATAGCCAATAAAGCCTCTGTGAGGCATGGCCTTCTCCCGAGGATTCTGGGAACTCCTGTCCACCTCCCTGGAAATGGGACACACACACTCTCTGCTTAGTCCTCCTGCTGACACAGGACCTGGAGCCACACTGATCCCTTGGAGCTGGAGGAACCACGGGGAAACCTCTGCCAGCATTGAGCTGCTACCTCTGCCACTGGACCCACAAGACTTCCCACCTGTGAGCCTGTGATCTTTCTGCATTCAGCATCATTGCATGTGTTGTGTGAATCTAAAGAGGAATTTATAGACTGGTGTCAGACATATGGGATAATATCGGTCTTATCGACTTGATTTGGACTGGGCTGGGATGTTTTCTTAATACACAATTACTCTTTGATATAATGCTCTCTCTTATACACATATGATTTATTCCTCTGGTCAACACAGACTAACACACAACATAAGTTTAAGGAACTAACCTTCCTTTGTTCGCTGTCACACAAATTTGTGTTGAGAGCTGTATCAGATGAGGCATTCAAAAAAGAACCCGGGGAAATTTCATTAAGATCTCAAAACTCCACATGAAATTCAATGCAATCAAGTTAATCCAGACTCATAGCAACCCTACAAGATAGAGTGGGACAACCTCTGTGGTTTTCTGCAATTGTAAATCTTTACAGGAATAAGATGCCTCATCTCTTTCCTGCACAGTGGTTAGTGGTTTCTAACTGCTGACCTTGCAGTTAGCAGCCTAATTTATAATCCACTACACAACTACTGCTCCTTTATTATGGATAACCCTAGAAGTTTAATTTAAAGATATAGGATGGACATTTTTCCACCTAAGATGTACAAGTACAGCTACAGAAAACATAAAGCACAATAGATAAAATAAAGACAAAATACAAGGCGAAAGATCCATACACATAATAGCTTGAATATAATTCTTTCAGAAATTGACAAATTAACTAGCACAAAAATAAAATATAACACAGAATATTTAAACAAAACATATTGGAAGATGAATCCAATGACCATACACAGACTTATATCTTCACAAATAGAAATATATATTGCTTTCATATATAGATATTTTAATATGATAAAAATGTGAAAAATAAATATTTTTAGAAAAGCCTATTGTTGAATTCATTATTGTTTTCTAGTATTAAAAATATGTAACTAACATTCCAGATTATGTAAA
>NW_022106084.1:4778388-4780274 GCF_000313985.2 Echinops telfairi
TTCCACAGAAGCAGCCAATAGTCAACCATTTGAAGCAGTAGCATGTGATCAAGAACCAATGATAATGAAGGAAGACGTCCAAATCACACGGAAGGCATTAGGCTCCAGGAATTGATGCAGTGCTGATTGAAATGTTTCAACAAGCTGATAAAAGCCCTGGAAGCAGCTCCTAATCTCTGTCAGGAATTTTGGAAGACAGCTACTTGGCCAAATGACTGGAAGGTATCGATATTTGTACCCATACCAAATGAAGGTCACCCAACAAAATGCTGAAATTTTAAAACAATATCATGATATCACATGAAAGTAAACTTTTGCTGACAGTGACCTAGCAGTGATTGCAGCTGTGCATTGACAGGGAGCTGTCAGAAATTCAGGTTAGTTTTAGAAGAGGTCAGGGAACAAGGGATATCGCTCCTGTCAGATGGATGTTGGCTGAAATAGAGAACACCAGAAAGATGTTTATTTATGTTTTGTTGAATATGCAAAGGCATTCCAATGTGGACATCGTAATGAATTATGTTTGGTGTTGAGAAAAATGGGAGTTCCAGGTTACTACATTATACTTCATGTAGAACCTCTACAGGGACTTAGTAGCAGTTGTGCCAGCAGGACAAGGGAGTATTGTGTGATTTAAAATTAGGAAAGGTGTTTGTCATGGTTGCAGCCTCTCACCATACTTATTTAATCTGTATGCAGACCAAATAATCATGGAGAATATAAAGAATTCTGCATCATGATTTGAGGAAGGCTTTTAATATATGTATATTAATATATACATACATATATATACATATATATATATATATATACAATATACAGATGACACAACTTTGCGTGTTGAAAAAGAGGACGACTTGAAGGACGTGCTGATCAAGATTAAAGATTGAAACCTTCAATATGGATTAAAATTTAATGTACAAAATTGAAAATCTTCACAACTGACTCAATAGATAAGATGAAAAAGAGAGGATACATTTTATTTGTCCAGGCTTTCGTTTTGTTGGGATCTACCATCAATGCTCATGAAAGCAGTGATCAAGAGATCAAAAGACACATTGCATTGAGTAAATCCGCTTCACACAGTTTCTTTAAAGCGTTAAAATGCAAGGCTGTTACTTTGAAGACTAAGGTAACCTGAACCAAACCGTGGTATTTTCAATCATCTGCTATGCATGTGAAAGTGAGGCATTGAATACTGCAGACTGAAGAAGAATTGCTTCATTTGAAGTTTGGTATGAGTGCAGACTATTGAAAGTACTGTGGATGGATGACTAAAAGTACTAACAAATCTGCTGTGGAAGAAATACAGCCGGAGTGCCTGTCGAGTCAAGGATGGTGAGACTTCACCTCCTGTACTTTGGACATGTTATTATGAGAGAATAGTCCCTGGATAAAGGACATCATGCTTGGTGAAGTAGATCTTCCTTATTGGTAAAATGGACTCATTAGGTCTTCCTTTTATCCAGCTTTTGCATGCATGTGAGGTCATCGAAAATGAGGCAGTGACAAAGGGGAAGTTCATGGAAAAAATAGAGTGATCCAGTGGTTGCAGTGATAGGCTCAAATGTAACAATAATTGTGAGGATCACACAGGACTGGCAGTGTCTAGTTCTGCTGTGCACAGTATTGCTGTGAGTCAGAACTGATGCAAAGGCACCTAACCACAAGAAACAGCATGCACTCTACAATAGGCATCAGAAGCATATTGTAATGCAATCGCATTTTCTAGTTCTATTGTAAGAACTTTCGGGTGGCTTGGTTGGTTCCTTGGGTTGATAACTCCGAGGTGAGAGTTCAGAACCACCTGCAGCTTCTCAGAAGGCCTTTACTCCTGTCAAGAGGTACAGTCTGGGAAACCCACATGGACAGTTCTAGCCTGTCTT
>NW_022106084.1:4780782-4792226 GCF_000313985.2 Echinops telfairi
AGTTCCCTACGTATGGTTTTAGATATGATGGATTCCCCTTTCTTGTGTATCATTTCAAGTATTTTCAGATGTGACCTGCTAAAAATGGATAAAGCCAAGCAAAAATTCAAGTAAATCCCCCAAAATTTTGTGGTGACCCAAGTATTTCACATCTTCCTTGAAAGTAAAGAACACATTGAGGAATTATGATGGTAGCAAACACACATTGAAAAATGGCTTTTCAGTATTGGCACTCTTCATTAAATTGTGTTCCTAGTTCATGAATGAATTAAAAACAATATTTTGGTTTAATTATGACAACATACAATTTATGTGAGTTGATCTGTTTTCTTGCTTATAAATCACATTCAAGCAGTGTCATTCACTAAATTCATCTATAGAAAATTGAGAATGAAATGATTTAGGATGGAACAACTTGCAAATAAAACAATGCTTGGAGATTCTTAGGGAGAATGGAATCTATATGTATAGTTTTCATTTGTACTTTGCATTCTAAAAAAAAAATTCCAGATATGGATTCTCACCTACATTGCCTCTGAGAAGGATTCTGACCATAGTTCTTCTAAGATAGGTTTGTTTACCCATTTGGCAGTCCAAGGGATTCTCCATATTCTCCTCAAGCATCATAATTCAAAGGTATTTATTCTTCTTTGGATTTCTTTATTCAATGTCCATATTTCTCATGCAGATGAGTTGATGGAAACTATCATGGCTTGGATAAGTCACACCTTAGTCTTCAAAGTAACATCCTTAATTCTCAATATCATAAAGAGGTCTTGTGCAGCAGATTTACCATATGCAAGGCATCATTTAAACTCTTGATTGCTACTTCCATGAGCATTGAGTGGATCCAAGCAAGGCAAAATCGTTGACAACTTCAATCCTTTCTCCATTCATCATGATGTTAACTATTGGGCCAGTTGTGGGATTTTGATCTTATTTACATTGAGTTGTAATCCATACTGAAGGTTACAATCTTTTGTCTTCATCAACCAGTGTGTTAAGGTCTCTTAACTTTCAGCATGCAAGATTTTGTCTCATTGCAGATTGTTGAAAGCCTTGCTCCAATCCTGATGCCACATTTTTTCATATAATTCAGCTTTTTTATGATCTTTGCATTCAGATTAAATGAGTATGGTGGGATGATACAAGCCTGAAGCTTCTTGATTCATATACAATTTCCTCATAATCTCAATGAAGAATTCTGGAATTCCCATTCTTCTCAAGGTTATCCATAGTTTGTTATGATCCATGTAGGTGACTATCTTGGCATAGACAATTAAACACATGTACATAAACACATGTACATATGTTTCTAATATTTCCTGCTTTCAGACAACAGCCCTCTGAGATCAGCAATGATATCCCTCATTCCACACCCTCAGTTAGATCTGGTCTGAACCTCTAGTAGCTTCTTGTCAATGTATTGTTCAAACCTTTGTTGGCTCACCTTCACCAACAACTTACTTCCATGTAGTAGCAATTATACTTTCTATAACATGAGTTTTCTGTAAGGTCACCTCTCTATGGAATTGATGCAAATATCGATCTGTTCCAGTCATTTGGCCAAGCAGCTGTCTTCCAAATGTCCTGGCATAGATGAGTGAATGCTTCCAATGCTTCATCAGCTGCGGCACCATTTCAATTTGAGTTCCAACAAATCTGGAAGCAACGTAGTTGGCTATTGCTTTTAGTGCAGCTTGAACTTGTTTCTTCAGCACCATTGGTTCTTACACCATATGCTACTTCCTGAAATGATGAAATGTTGGCTCGTTCTATTTGATACAGTGACTCTGTGTATTCTCCCCCTCTTCTTCTGATGCTCCCTGTATTGTTCAATATTTTTCCATAACATCTTACAATATTGCAACTTGAGGTTTGAATATTTTCTTTAGTTTTTCAGTTTAAGCTATTCTGAGTATGTTCTTTCTTATTGGTTTTCCACCAATGTCTTTGCATGTTTCATTATCATTTTTTACTTCAGGTTATGGAGATGCACTTTGGAATGTTTTTTTCAGATCTTTGACTTCATCATCTCTTTAATTTGCCCTAGCTACTCTATGATTAAGAGATTACTTTGATATTCACTTTCATATTTTCTTTCTTTCTGGTCTTTTTAATAACCTTTTGCTCTCTTTATGAATGATGTCTTAATGGCCTCTCACAGCTCACCAGGTCTCCTTCATTAGTGCTCAATGCAATAAATTGACTCTGTCTGTGAGAAGGAACCCTCACTATCATCAGCTAAAACTAGGCCATAGGCTAACTGTGAAATAGACCATGGATTATTCTTATGCAATTTCTGGATAAAGCTGAAAAAATTAAAGCAAATCCTCAAGAGTCAAAATATGGTCTTCAGTCTATTCCATTAGAATTTAGAGAACATCTCAAGAAAGATTTGCTGCATTGAACACTGATGAGAGAGTGTGGGAGGACATCAATAATACCATCTACCAAGATAGAAAAAGGTAATAAAAAAGACAAGATAGAAAGAAAATAACAAAGTGAATGTCAGAGAAAACTCTGAAGCTTCCTTTTTATCTACAAAGTAACTAAAACAAATGGACAAAATTATGAAGTTAAACAGATGAATATTGAAAAACAAGGCTCCAGAAGTTAATGGGATACAATTGAAATGTTTCATCAAGCTGATGAAGCCCTGGAGCACTCACTCTTAAATGCCAGGAGATTTGGGAAACAGCTCGTTGGCCAATTGACTGGAACAGATCCATATTTGTGCCCATTCTGAAGACAGGTGACTTAATAGAATGCTCAAAGTATAGAACAATATCATTAAGATCACACACGAGTAAAATTTTGCTGATCATCATTCTGCAACATTTGCAGCAATACATTGACAGGTCTGCCAGAGGTTCAGGTAAGATTCAGGAGAGGGTCTGGAATAAGGGATATCACTGCTGATATCAAATGGATGTTGTCTGATATTGGGAAATACCAGGATGCTTTTTACTTGTGTTTTATTGACTATTTTAAGGTATTCAACTGGGTGGTCATAAGAAACTATGAATAATCTCGAGAGGAATGGGAATTCTAGAAAAATTCAGTGTGCTTATGAGGAAATTGTATATGAATCAAGAGGCAGTTGTTAGAGCAGAAAAAGGGAACACTACTTTGCTTAAAATCAGGAAAGGTGTGTTTCACGGTTGTAACCTTTCACCATGCTCATTCAATCTATATGCTATGGAGATCATAACAAAGCTGGGTTATTTGAAGAAGAATGTGGTATCAGGATTGGATTAATATTAACAACCTGCAATATTACACACTCTGGAATGCTGAAAGTTAAGAGGATTTGAAGCACTTGCTGATGAAGATCAAGGACTGCAAGCTCCTGTATGTATTACAACTCAATGTAAAGAAGACCAAAATCCTCAAAACTGGTCCAATATTTAACATTATGATTAATGGGGAAAGGATTGAAGTTGTCAAGGATTTTGTCTTGCTTGGGTCCACAGTCAATGGCCATAGAAGCAGCACTCAAGATATTAAATGATGTGTAGATAAGGTAAATCTGCTGCACAAGACCTCTTTAGAGTATTGAGAAGTAATGATGTTATCCTATAGCCTAAGGTGTGCCTACCCCAAGCAATGGTATTTTCAATGGTATCATATGCATGTGAAAGCTGGACGTTGAATAGGTAAGACCAAAGAAGAACTGATGCATTTGAAGTGTGATGCTGGAAAAGAATATTGAAAGTATGTCAAAATTTTTTTTAGAATAGACTGCTAAAAGGACAAAGTGATCTGTCTTGGAAGAACTATGACCAGAGTTATTCTTAGAGGCAATGGTGACTAGACTTTGTCTTCAGTGCTTTAGACATGTCGGGAGAGACAATCCCTGAAGAAGGACGTCATTCTTGGTTAAGTCTAGGGGCTGTTAAAACAAGGAACATGCTCCAGGAGATGGATTGACACAGTGCCTTTGACAATGGGCTCAAGCAGAGGAATTATGGTGAGTACAGCAAGAACCAGGCAGTGATTTCTTTCTGTTGTCCATAGGGTTGCTATGGGCCAGAAATGACTCAGAGGCACCTAATCACAACAACAATAGCCACAAAAACAACAAAAATGCTTCTTTTGATTCACTGAATTTCTTGAATGTAAGGTTTGATATTTTTTGACAGTTTTACATATTCTCTTGTATTATGTCTTTAAATATCGCTTCTGCCTATTGTCTCTATCTTCCTGTACTAGGATCTCAATAATGTGTCAGACTTTTTCCCTATGACTGTTTTCATATGTACAACTGTGACACCTTCAAAATTTGTTGAAAAAATTGAGTTAAAGATAATGGAATTTTTCCATGATTATTTTCAGTCCTCTTGAATGGTATTTTATAGATGTTATTTTATGCGTTTATCTAGTGGAAATAAGAACTTCATAAAGCCTTCTGGGCAAAACTGAATGATTAAGTTTAACTCAGTTATTACTAAGTTGGACTGTTCTTTATATTCAACTGCTTGGCTAGAATTAAATGTTTGCATTGCTCACAACCTAAGGCTATCTGGTTGTGTTAATTGCTTCAAGCCATGAATAACCAAGGGGATGTTTTTTCCTGTAGTCTAGTTGACATGTCAAAGGAATACAACCAGGGAGAGGTGTTTTAACACAGATAGATTGTGATACAATAGTCTTCCAGAATATTTATCTCATAGAAGGACACAGAAAATCTCAAAAAAAGAAAAAAGGAAGAAAAAACTTTGAGTCTCAATCTTTATGTAAAATTTTCCAAACAACAAGGGTTTCATTTCATGGTTTCTAAGGAAAGATACTTATGTTAATTCTTATTACCTGCTGATTCCGCCATGAAGAGTTTTTCCTTCAACAGAAGAGGATTTTATTACCTGCTCTGAAAATTACATATTGCAAGGAGTTTATGATATGATTATAAATTTTGTGACTCTCCTAACCGTAATTAAGCATTGGAATACTACAACACTTCCCCAGAGTTTACCCCTTTATATCGTAACCTCAATCATAACTAACCAGTTGATGGTTTTATTGTAATCTTTTTGTTTCTTTCTCAGTATCTGTACCCATTTGGCAGCAATCTCTGATATTACCATATTTTCACTTATATAAATGATGGATTTGCCATCAGATATGTTTCAACATTAAGGCACTAACTCTTAAGTTAGTGCCTGACTGATATTTTTGAACCTAAAAAACTAGATTTTATGATATATTTTATGCATTATATATGTTTTCATGTATAAATTATATGATTAATTTTCACTTTTAAATATGAAAAGGTGTACTAAAGGCCCTCCTACTGTTTCATGACTTTTGAAACTGCTTAATGAAACAAATTGGTGTAGTATAGATTGTACATTCTTCACAAGAATATTTTTCAAAATTAGAAATTGAACCAAATATTTGGCATAAAGTAATTCATCAATATAAAATCTAAGTTCCAAAACAAAGGAAAAATAGATGTCTTTATAACATTGAAGATAATAAATGTATGCCTCAGGTTCTTTGAATATAGGCGTAAGTATAGGATATAAAATGATAAGAAGTACCTATTCTAGAGAGGGTGAGAGCCAAGCCCAAACAACAGTCATTGCAGATTCTTGTGGTTGTTTGCAGGGTAGGCTTCATGCTACAGAGTACAGATCTTTACATTTAAATATATATGTGTGTATATAAAAATCCACCCCAAATGATTTCCTAAACAGATAAGGATAAAATGAAGGGCTACTGCCAGAGCTTAGAACAATAATTACTGCCAGAGGTGCATCTCTGAACTAATTCCTGACCCTTGGTTTTCCCACTGTTGTAAGAGGGCATCAAGCCATTTTCAGCTCATAATAATGCTGTGTCAAACAGAATTAAACACGGTCTCATTCTTTGCCATCCTTACAATTGTTGCTATGATTGAACCCATTGTTCCAGCCACTATGTAAATCCATTTTGGTTAGAATTTTCCTCTTTTTCTGCTGACCCTTTACCATACCAAACATTCTGTCACTCCATGGGAACGAATCCCTCCTCATAATCTCACCAACTCATACTATTCTTCCTATAAAGGAGCATTCTGGCTGTGCTTCATCCAACTCACATTTAGCAGTTCCTAGCTGTCCATGGCAGATGCCATGTTCTCCAGTATCAAAATCCCTGGGCATCATCATCATCATCATCATTATTATTGCTATGTGCTACTATTTGATTAGCTTTCACATTCATATGATGCAATTAAAAATACTATTGTTTAAAGTGCACCTTATTCTGCAAAATAACATCTTTGCTTTTTGATATTTCAAAGAGGTTTTTTACAACAGATTTTTACAACAGATTTGCCTAATGTAATATATCATTTCATTCTTTAGTTCTGCTTTCACGGGTGTTGATTGTAGATATAAGCAAAGTCAAATCCTTGAAAACTTCCAAGTTTTCACTGTTTTCCATGACATTGCTCGTTATTCCATCTGTGGTGATTTCTGCTTTGTTGTGGTTGTTGTTGTTAATCCATACACTGAAAGCTGTAGTGCTTGGTTTTTGTCAGTAAGTGTATCAAAGCCCCTTAGATCTCAGCCAGCATGTCTACATAATTTTCATGAAATACATTGTCAAGTTATCTCCCTTCAATCTAATGTTAGACAAGGTTCTCTACAGAAACAAAAACAGAATGCTAATACATATATCTCTATATAAGTTAATTTATAATGGGCAACTATGTGTATCCTTTCCATTTTCTTTTAATGCTTCATTAGTTATTCAATACTTTCCCCATGTAAATAAATAATAAATAAATACATAATTGATACAATCACATGTTACTACAGGCAGCAATCCTTTAAAGACACATATGGTCTTTTCTTTCTACCTATTTTACAGTAAAATCCTTCAATATTACACCTTGAGGCTTGGGGTTTATAGTCAGTTATTTAAGCTTCAGAATACTAATCATGCTTCTTCTCCCTTCCAGCTCCTTCCCTTCCTTTCTTTGTATGTTTCTTTCTTTTTTACCTCTTTTCCTGTGCATTGCTATTTTGTCTTTTCTTGTTATGTGCAACTTTTAAAGTCTCATTTGCTATGTGTGTTATATTCTGTGTGTGTGGGAAAGACTGTTAATGGTGAGACTAATTATTCAATCCTATTAATAAAGCTCATTAAAATGTATTATTATTATTAAAGTGTTAGTGGTTGTCCCAGAATCACAAACATTTTGCCATCAACTCCATTCTGACTCATAGACAGCATACTTGGGTCAGAGCAGAACTGCACATTATCAGGTTTCCAGTGGAAGTTTTCACAGGGAATTCTGAGTTTTTTTCTTCAGATGATCACCAGGCCTTTCTTCCAAGAAAGTGTGAGGATACTGTACATATCTGTTGGACATCAATCTCCAACTATTTCATTTCATAGAAAACAGAACATATATACAATTTTATGAAATTGTGTGTGCCAGAGTACTAGATTTAAGTTGCAAGTGCAAATGTCTGGGGATTTCTTCTAACCTTAGAAGATGTTGAAATAAAAATCATGCAAAAAGCCCTATTATACAAATTTGTATTTTCATATCATAGTACATTGTTACATGAGAAGATTCCTCCTTTGAAAAATAAAATATTCTAAAGCTTTCTAATTTGAAAGTGCATGGAACTTTCTAATTTGAAAGTGCAAGTAACCTAACACAATCAGTGAGTAACCTAACACAACAAGTAAGGTGTTTTGTACCATTTACTGACATAAGCAAATCGAAAAAGACAGGGGGGGTGTCAGTCTGGGTAGACTAGAGAAACAAATTCACAAACACACATATGTGTATAAAGGAGAGATTTGTATACAAGAGGAATTGAACATTGAGTAACATCACAACCCAGTCTACTCCAAGGCCATAAATCTAATTTTAGCCCATATGCCTGATACCAATTTATAAAGTCCTCTGCAGACTCACAAAGCACATGCAATGAAACTAAATGCAAGACGATCACAAGCCAATGAGTATAAAGTCTTTGGGCCCAGTGGCGTTGTAAGCATCTCAGCACTGTCCGGGGTCTCTCTGCAGCTTCTCCAGCTTCAGAGGTCTGGTTGCGTCCATGTGACTTGTCTTCTGTAATGTCTCTGAGGGAGTCACAGAGAGTGCTTTCTGCCTCCAAGGAGGAAGTCCCAGATTTCCCAGAATTCTCAGGAGAAGGCCATGCCCACATAGAAGTCTCCTTGGCTATCGCCAGATTGACAGCCTAGACTGGACCCCTACACTCTTAATCCTTAAATGGACACCAGATTAGGTGACTACTACAGGGGGTGATTATTCCAACTAAAAGAATAGCTAAACTATAGCAAAGTTTAATCAATAAGCTATAGCTGCTTGTTTTATATTGCTATTGTTAAACTCTTTAAGCAAGTTCTTCAAAGAGTTCAGTGATGATCTATTTTCAATAATATCTCAGCCCATTATTAAACATGTTAAAATAGCAAAAATAAAAAATGAATGCGATACTGTTAGTCTCTCTCTCAGGAGTAATATCTCATTTCTTGGCTTCATGTAAGAAAGAATTCACTCCGAAGCCTGGATTGTGATCCAATTGATTTTTATTAAGGATAGAAGTTTCAGGTTTTACACCCTCACGGCACTTCACACCCACACATGGAGTCCTGATGCCAGAGGAGATGGCTGCCCAGCCTCCTAGGAGCTGCTCCGAAGATGAAAAGGAAGCACGGTGGGCTATAGATCCTGCCTTCCAATTCCTCCCCTCGGAGGCATGGTTGACAATATCGGTAAACCCCATTGGCTGAATTGAATTCACCTGACCCAGATGGGGCCAATCCAGGTATAACGCCTACCTTGGTGTACCACCCCTTCCTGGCCAGGAGCTTGAACCTCTGAGCATGTGCAGTGAACACCCTAGCCCCTGATCTAGCTACCTAACAATGCTAGAAATGAATAATTTGGGATGAGAGCATACTTTTTGCAGGCATCTACCTAGGAAGGGTTTAATAGATGGAAAATTCATTTATTTGACATTCAAGCAAGCAGTCTATATTTAATAAAAAGAGAAGTTCTATTCTTTGTTTTTGAAATACTGATTTTAGAGAAAATAAGTTGTGAGAGGAACCGAAGCTATCTGAAATTCAAATTCAGTGTGCTTTCCAATGTTATCTCTAGGGACATAAATATCAGCAACCTCTCAGGTAGTTAAAAAGCATGAATATATTAGACATACTTAAATTTATTTCAGGACCAATATAAATGTGGAAAATCTCTATTGTTATGCATAACTCAATAAGTAACTAATACCACAACACATAATAATACTAGAAATGATCTAAGAATAGTTTTTGTCCCAAACCAAAAATACACAAAAAAGCTTTTATTTTTCTTCCTTAATAACAAGTCTTGACACTTGGGCATCCTCAATACAGTTTATATATAAAAAGACATCTTCCATGTAAGTATTTCCTCAACTTAAAATAATGTCCTTACCCAGATTTCACGAACAAGTTGAAAAAGATTGTCTACTTTGTGATTTAATCCTAGTTTTAGATTTATATTATTTTCAAAGTAAAGTTTAAAGAAAGTCAGTAAGAATAGTTCAAAGGGGAATACTTTTTCTTCAAGTACTTCCATAACTTTGATCTTACAGAATATTCCAAATGATTTAAGTAATTAAGACCTAATCTCTAAGAGCTAGGAGCAGTTTAAAAAGCACACATTTTTCATCATGCAGTTGCTACACCTGTGTGCAATCAAAAGTTTTTCTGTTTCTTTTAAAAGTTCTTTTTCCCTTTTCTCAAATACTCAGGTTCACCAGGTGTTTGGAATGTTAGTTTGGTTGCTAAATTATGAACCCTTAATGGGGCTTTTCCTCCCCTGTCACTTTGAACTAACTTCTTCATCTGTGTTGTAACAGACTGGGGGCAGTGCATTTGTTATGTTTGGCATAAACAGAAAGGCCTTCTACTTCCCTCAAACACTTCTGTCTTGCCTTTAAGCTAAAGAAGAATGAAAAAGGAATAATTGTCCCTGAGACACCGGTTTTGCCTTCCATCTTCTTTAAGAATTATAATCTGTTTCACTGTTTTGCAATTTTTTTCTCTCTCTATCTTGGGCTCCCCTTGATTTTCCCTTCTAAAATTCAATAAACACTTTAAAGGACCATTCTAAAAGCAATGAATAAAAACTTCTTTAGAAGTGTACTAAACCAAAATTGAAACGAAGTTTTAAAAATGTCCTCACAAAGCTCTTGAAATTATTGCTCTGAGACAACTTCAAAACTGAAGACACTCTCCGAGGTGGCCCTTCAGCCAAATAAGGGGAGTATGAGACAAACAATGATTCTTATGAAGAGTGTACTCCTTAGAGCAAACAGTGCTATGGGAACAAAGGGCAAATGTTGACCCTAAACCAAAGTTGAGAAGAGAGAGCAGCACAGAGAAACTGGATGAACTGAAATGAGGAAATAGGGAGATTATTAAGGAATAACAATTAAACTCAAGGGAAAAAATTATGCAGGAACTACTGATTGGAGAAAGACTTTGCTATACAAACTTTTGCGTGAAATACAATACAATTTTAAAAAGTAAAGGGGAAAAACACATAAGGAATAAACTTTTTTAATGATGTCAGTTTTCCTTGTATCTTTTTATCAACCAACTGGAAATTTCAATTAAATATGATTAATGGTGCAGGTAATAAAGAGACTGATATACACAACCACTGTTGTAATGGGATCAGAAGATGACACAAGAGGTGATTCAATGATAATGGAGAGTTCAGAGTAAATCTGGTTATTCAGTTGCACAAATATTTGCAACTGAGTTACAGTAAACATGGGGTTTAAGAAGAGTATGATATAGTTTCAATTTTTAAAAGATATAATTTCTTATGTCTGTTTATATGACAATTATGCACCCTCATTCCTAATTATTTATAAAGGGGACCTGAAAGACACCTGATGGCACAATGGTTAAGTACTCAACTGCTAAGTAAAGATCTGGCTGTCTGTTTCCCTAATGATGTTGTTAGGTGCCTTTGAGATGGCTCCTGCTCCCAGCTATTCCATGTATAGGAGAGCAACCTCCCACCCCCACATCACCCGCCATCCTGAATCCTCACAGCTCGTCTGATGTTTGAGCTCATTGTTGCAGCCACTGTGTCATTTTATCTTGTTGTTACTCTTTACTGTTGCTCCTCTCCTTTACCAAGCATAATGTCCTTTTCAAGAAACTGGTCTCTCCTGACATGTCCAAAGTACTTGAGACAAAGTCTGGTCATCCATGCCTCTAAGGAGCATTCTAGAATTACTGTATTGAGAAACAAAGAGCCAAAATATTTATTCATAATGTATTTACTGAGCACCTGTTAAGTTATAGTGAACACTGCATATTCAAGCGTATCCAAGTAACAGGATTGATCTTTGCTCTTAACAAGCTTTTAATATGTTTTCAAAATAATGTAAAAGTAGATTTAGAAAGTA
>NW_022106084.1:4793072-4794494 GCF_000313985.2 Echinops telfairi
CTGTCTATTGGGACCCCAGTTAGTTGGACACCAGCTAGCCCAGGTAGTCTCAAAGTACATAAGCCTGTGGCTCATGTAGACTTGGTTATTCCCTGAGCTTCTGGTTACCAGATGCTAATCAATAAGCTGTGAGCATGATTCATGTGAACTATGTAATGCCAGCTGAATGGGTGGTCCCATCTAACTGTCTTCCTAATCTTTCAAACCCAGAAACCCAGTCTTGGAAGGTGTTTGATTGTGTCATTATAATATTATATTTGTATCTTCGATGACTATACATGACCACAAGTACATATTGGTACTTACATGTGCCCTGGTGGTGTAGAGGATATGTTTTGGGATATGATCTGTGTGGCCAGCAGTTGAAAGCCACCAGCAGCTCCACAGGAGAAAGACTGGGCTTTCTATAACTGTTAACAGCTGTAGTCTGAGAAACCCACAGCATTAACTGATGTCAGTGGGATGTCCGTTCTCAGGAACCCTGATAGCGTAGTGTTTATGCATTGGGTTACTAGCCATACGGTCAGTAATTTGAAACCAGTAGCCACCCTGTGGGAGAAAGACTGAACTTTCTACTCCCATGAAGCGTTACAGTCAGAGATCATAGGGGCAATTCTACTCTGTCCTATAAAGTTGCAGTGAGTCAAAATGGACTCAATGGCAGTGAGAGGATATACCTTCTCACCTATGTGCACACCTGTACCTGCCCACATACCAATATTCCTAGATGTATCCATAAGTACTCGAAGACTCATTTTTATCTTGGTACTGGGGTCATGTATCCATATATAGTCAAATATGGATGTAACCCCTTCATCAAAAATATCCCTTCCTCAAAATAACAAGTGTCCACAGTCAAAAACATACTTTTCCCTCCCTCTTCCTTTTCCTGGCTGGTAACCACCAATGAGCAATGGTCTCTCAATATTATCTACTTTTGTCAGCTTATCAAAAAGTACTAGTGGTTTCAAAAATGTTTGAAAAAGTTGAACGAAAAGATATTGGAATGATTCCATGAAGCCTTATCATATTTGTTTTTATATGCTTCAACTATCTAATTTATCGATATATCCTCTAGACCCATTCATGTAACATGTTTTTGAAGTCATCATTGTTCCTTAAAAGTGTATAGGATTCCATCATTTTTATGTACAATAATTTACTTACCCATTCATCCTCACTTCTATGGAGCATTGATGCTGTTCTTTCTCCAAGACACCTTTGTGTACTCTTCTGACCATCTATGGTATTTTAATAACCTTTGCCTTTATCACAATTTCAATGCATCACCTTTTCTTGGTGTTTCTTATTCATTTCCTGCTTTCTTGTGAATATCAGGTCATTGAAAATATCATGGCTTGGTTCGGGCACACCTTAATCATCAAAGTGACATTTTGTTCCTCAACACTTGATAGAGGTCTT
>NW_022106084.1:4795635-4822822 GCF_000313985.2 Echinops telfairi
TTTGAAAAAAGATGAAATGTCGATTGATGACGAACCTCATTCTACACTCTATCAACTTCCCAAAGGGATGGAAATGTTTATTCATAGTGCATTTGGAATTCGTTAATCAAATTTTCTATTTAGAGGTTCTGAAAAGATTGCCTAACAATGTGCAACAACAAATCAAAAAAGCCTGATTTGTGGCAGATGGGGAACTGGTTTTGCCATCACAACAGTGCACCTACTCATGCAGCCAGCTCAGTGCACCATTTGTTGGCAGACACAGCATGCCTCTCTTGCCCCATCCATGCACCTTACTTACCTGATTTCGCTTAGTGTGACTTCTTTTTGTTTCCTCGAATGCAGAGGAACATGAAAGGACAGAAATTTGATGACGTGGAAGAGGTGAAGAAAAAAATGAGGCAGGTGCTGTCAACCATCCAAACAGTTGAGTTTTAAAAATATTTCCAAGAGTGGAATTGCAGATATGACAAATGTTTTAAGTGTAATGGAGAGTACTTTGAAGATGATAAAGTTGTATTGTAAAAACACTAAATACATAGCTTAGAAATAAATCTGGATTTTTGGGGTACCCACTCATATATTATAACCCAAACTCACTACCATCGAGTTGATGCCAACTCATAGCAACCCCTCTGTGGGTTTCTAAGACTCTAATTGTTTATGGGAGTACAAAGCCCCATCTTTCTGCTAAGGAGGGGCTAATAGCTTTGAACCTCAAGCCTTACAGATCACAGCCCGATCTGCTATACTACCAGGGTTCATATACACACACACAAGCACATACACGTATATATGTATATGTGTATGTATATCTATGTCTATATCTATATAGAAATATAGATATATACATACACACTGACATCTTTTCATGATATGTATAGCTCACAAGCCAGGAAGCAGAAGACGAATCAGAAAGACCACTGCTGATAACACAGAGATGAAAAAATCCAAAGTCAGAATCAAATGTCAGGTTTCAATGGCTCCTAGGGTCTGCAGACAATGTATGGGACTATTGTTTCAAATACAAAGAAACAGAAGTAGATGAGTCATTGGATCCAAGATCCAGTCCAGTAAGAAGGGAGGAAGCTCTGCACAGTGTCTATTATAGGCATGAAGTAGGTCACACCCCTGAGAAAATGTCATCCAGGCTGTGAATAAGGGATTGCATTCCAAACGAATCTTTCCACAGCTGTCTGGCCACTCATAATCAGGACCTGTTTAAATTATGTTAGGTCACCTGCCCTAGGCAAGTATACACGAAATCTCCTTAGCATAGGCTAATTAGTGAGTATGCTCAGCTCTGCGTGAGTTTATTGAAGCATTTCAGTTGGTATTATATTAATCACTGTATCATATTTTTGTCCCTTAATGCTTTAACTGCAGTTTAGACTTCTTTTATCAGTACTAATAAGGTTCTTGATCAAATGCTACTTCTTGATATGGTTGAAAGTTGACCGATTATTGGTACAGTGACTGTGTATTCATTTCATCTTCTTTTGAGAGGCTTTTTGCATAATTTCTTATATTGCTCATGGGGATAATTCAATACTGTAATTTGAGACTTAAAATTTGTCTTCAATTCTTCCAGATTCTGTATGTTGAAAGTGTACTTCCTTTTTGATTTTTTAACTCCATGTCTTTGCATATTTCATTAGACAATGGAAAACATCAAACTGTATGGCTGTGTCTAGAACAGTAGTGTTAATAATCATTAAGGGCAGTGTCTGGGAAAATTGAATATTTTGCTAAATATCAAATGGGGATTTGTGGAAATATAGAATTAAAACATAGTTTAAATTGTTCAATGTATTTATTTTTCAGCTTATGTTTCAAATTAATATTCTTCTGGTTTTTAATCATTTTATTGGGCGATCTTACAGATATCACAACATTCCATAGCTCAGTCACATCAAGCAGTATTGTACCCTTGTTCCTAAAGTCAGTTTCAAAACATTCTCCTTCTTCTTGTCCTCCTTTATATTCCCTCCTGTAAATACCTGCCGATCCCCCTCCCCTGCCCTGGAACCCTTAATATTGTGATTATAAAATGATATAATAGATTAGTATTTATTTACTTTTGGCAGATCTGTCAATGAATTTTTGAAGGTCCTTTATTCTAATGTATTGTATTGATTGAGATACACATGCATTTTCATCCTATTTATATTTATATCTAACATAATTTAACAACATTGTATATATACATATACTTTTTAGAAATAAATTTAAAATAATTAAATGTTTCATGAAAATAGTGATAAAAATTTAACATCATATATTTCATATTCATCTATTTATTGAACTATGCCAGCACTTGTGATAGATGGAGCTAAATTAATTTAAAAATCATTTCTTATGTCAATAAATCAAAATTAAAAAGTATACAATGAACTCAGAGTATACTAAACCAAGCACATTATTTAATAGCATTGCATCCTTTCAATCAAATGCTGTTCAAAGGAATAAGAAGATCTAAGCATCTAATTGTTAAGTAAACAAAGAGCTTAAAGAAACACATCAACAAATTCAACCATATTGAAAGTATGCAAATTTAAGGAATAGAATATGTTTCAGAAATAGAGAATAAGTATGAATCCACTTAGACCCAGTGAGAGCATCAAAAAAATCTGTGTCAAATAAACAATGTAAATTTATTCATGTTGCTTCCTGGCAAAGGAGAATGCTGCCAAGAACAGATTTTCAAGCATCCTGAAGAGAAGTGTTTACAAGGATATGTTGTGTTTTTAATTTTTGTTTCTTATTTTTGTCTGTTTCTTTGTTTATTTTACAGGGCTATGACTTAAGTTGTAACCTAAGTGGCTTGGAGAACTGAGATTTTTAGTGCTAATGGGAGGGGATAAGCAGAAGAAATGCTTGGAAAAAATGGATCGAGCCTTAACCAGTTTCAATTGATTGGGCTTTTAAAAACAGTGATTCTATAAAACATATTGTCGTTTTAACTTTCAAAAGCCCAAAAGCTTTTTTTTCTTCAATTTAAAGTCTTTGAAAATGTTCAGACCTTATTTATCAACCCTGGGAGATATGAAAATACTTAGAAGATTGCATGTGTTGCAATTTACATTAAAAAAATAGATCACACAGTTGTAGAAGTTGGTAAGTCCAAAATGAAGTATGTTCCATGTTTGTGTCTCAGCTGTTGAGCTGGTAACTTCTAACCTGAGTAGCTTTGGGGACTGAACTCAAAAGCAACAGGGAGAAAACTATTTTAAAATATTAAAAGACACAAGAAGCATCAAGAGAAGAGAATGTGACAGGATTATTCTGCAGTTGTTTAATGAATCTTTGTTGAAAGCAGATAATATCAGAAATATGCATATTTTGTATTTTCTTTACTATGCACAGGCATTCAACGGGTGTATCATAAAAAAAGGATAATTTCAAAACACTGCATTATGGTCATGTGGAACCTGTACATAGACTAAAAAGCAGTATTCAAACAGTATAAGGTAGTACTATATGGCTTAAAATCAGGGAGGGTGTGTGCCAGAGTTGTACTCTTTCACCATGATTATTGTATCTGTATACACAACAAAATATCAGAGAAGTACTATACAAAGAAAAAGGGGCAACAGGATTGGAGGAGGGCTTATTAATCACCTGTAACATGCAGATGACTCAATTGTACTTGCTGAAATCAAGGAATACTTGGAGCACTTGTTGATGCAAACTTCAGCTTTCAGTATGGATTACAAGACAATGTAAATAGGAATACTAATCCCCACAACTAGACCAACAGATAACATTATGGAAATAGAAGGAAAAAAAGAAATTGTCAAGGATTTCATTTTCCTGGGATCCATAACCGATGCTCATGAAATCAAAGAACACATTGTTCACTGGACACATCTGCTGTACAATAATTCTTCAAGATATGTGTGGAAGAAGAACAATGTTGCCTTGAGGACTAAGGAACACCTGACCTAAATCATGGTATTTTCAATGGACTTTTATTTATTTGAAATTTAAACAATGAATAAAGACAACTGTGGAATTGATGCCTTTGAATTAATGATGTTGTCAAAAAATATTAAAGTTCCACAGACTGCCCTAAGAACAAATGAATCTGTCTTGGGAGTACAGCCAGAATGCTTCTTTATTTATTTTTTGCAAGATAAGCCACTTATTGTTTCATTGAAAATATATTTTTGCAACAACATAAATGGTCAGTGTACATGCAGACCTTACTAGATAAGATACATAAAATTCTGATTGACATTATCTATGAAAAGGGAAGATGATGGAGAAGCTCAGTATCATCAATCAGAACATTGTAGGGGCCCAAAGTAGAACAGACTGTCAACTGTTCAAAGGCAAATTTAAATTGAAGCTGAATAGAATTAGAACCAGTCAAGGGAGTCAAAATATGTCCTTGAGTACATTTTATCAGAATTTGGGGACCATCTTCAGAACAAATTTTACATATTGAATACTAATGGCTAAAAACCAGAGGAGTTGTGGGATGCCATCAATAATACAACATATAAAGAAAACAAAAGGCTATTAGAAAAACAAGAAAGAGAATGTCTAAATAAATATTAGAAAAAACTAGAACTTGCTCAAGAACACAGAGAAGTTAAAGCTACGTAATAGGAAGACATAAAAGAGCTAAACAGATATTTTCAAATAACTACTAAAGATAAAGAAATAAAATATCTTAATAAAATGTGCAAGGACCTAGAGTTTGAGAACCAACGGGAAAGACACATTTAGCATTTCTCAAGATGAAAGGCTGAAGGAAAAAAAAAATCAACTCTGGAGTTTCAATGTTGAAAGATTCTATGGGTTAAACATTAAGTATGATGCAGTAATCATCAAAAGAAGATGAACGTAGAGGTTTTCTATTCCTGTAAAGCAGCGATTCTCAACTTGTGGGTTGTGACCCCTTTTGGGGTCGAACGACCCTTTCACAGGGGATGTCCTATTCATAACAGTATCACAATTACAGTTATGAAGTAACAACAAATAATTTTATGGTTGGGGAGGAACTGTATTAAAGGGAAACAGCCTTAGGAAGGTTGAGAACCACTGCTGTAAAGAGTTAAGAGTCTGAGAAAAGAACAGTTGTATCCTGTTCTTTAGTATTCCTGACTCAAAATTGTCTCCCTGACAGTGAGATTGATTTAGTGCATCTGATAATTACATTTATTGTGCCAACTAGGCCTCCATAGAAACATGTGGACGGAGTTTGATCAGGTCACAGTTTGATTAGAGGGTGACCGAGAGAAATGTTTTCCAAGGCCAGCATCCCCTCTCTCTATCTCCCTGGTGATCAGATCAATGTGCTTCTGCTTGACCTAGTTCTTGCCTCAACCGTGTGCTGCTTTACCTATGGGACAAGCCAACACAATTCTTAACCATGAATCCTGTCACCTTGCCATGCATCACTAATGTTTGAGCCTTCTTCAAAACCTGCTTCACCACACTGCCATGCATGCCCAAGATGCCATTGGGCATGCTTTGCTACACTCAAGCTACTAACTCTTGTTGCCCCACCCTGCTGTTTGCTGCCTGTTGGCCAAACCTGCCTGTCTTGCCTGAAGGCAGACTCTGCTATCTGCTTCCTTGACCGAGGATCTTCAGCCCAAGTAAGTTGAAAGGCCTTAAGTATATTAACTGTTCTACAAAAGTGTGTTGAACTGAGCCCTCTGTTCTGCTGTGTGGACTAATTAGCTGTTATATTTCTTCTCATTGTATAAACCTATATAAATATAAATACAGATAGATAGATGATAGATAGATAGATGATAGATAGATATAGATATAATCATAAGTGTTCTGGGTTGGTTTTTCTAGAGAGCCCTGCCAAGCACAGTGAGTTATACCAGAGAAAGACCTTGATTTCAAACTTTTCAAGAGGTGCTGTTATTGTGTGATATTCAGTCACTTCTAACTCACACTGACCCCTGTACCAGAATGAATCACTGCCCAGTCCTCTGTCATTCAAACGATTGTTCTTATATTTGAGTCCATCTATGCAACCGTTGTGTTAACCCATCTTGTTTAAGGTCTTTCTGTTTCTCACCTCCATTACTTTCACAGGCATGATTTCCTTTAGCAGGGACTGGTCTCTCTTAACAACATGTCCAAAGTACAGGAGATGAAGTCTTGCCATCCTTGCCTCTGAGGAGTATTTTAATTGTACTTCTTCCAAGACATATCTGTTGATTCTTTTGACACTCCATGGAACTTTCAGTATTCTCTGTCAGTATCATAATCAAATGCATCAATTCTTCTGCAGTCTTCCATTTTCAATATTCAACTTTCACATGTATAAGAGGCGATTGAAAATACAACGACTTGGGTCAGGCTCATCTTAGTCCTTAAAGTAATATCCTTACCTTTCAGTACTTTCAAGAAGTTTTGTGCAGCAGATTTTCCCAATACAATGCCTTATTTGATCTCTTGCCTGCTGCCCCATGGGCATTGATTGTGCATTCAAGTAGAAGGAATCTTTGACAACTTTATTATTTTCTCTGTTTATCATGATGTCGTTGGTCTAGTGAGGATTTTGATTTAAGTTTGATGTTTAATCCATTCAAGTGTTCTTGAATTCCCAATCTTCCCATAGTTTGTGATGATCCACACAGACAAATTTCTTGACACGGAAGCCCACCTGGTCCCAGGGTGAGGCCATCGGCGAGCTGGTGCCTCCACCGCACCCTGTGAGCCTGCAGCCCACAGGCCCTCGAAGCCACGCGTTGGCCAGCCCTGAAGATAACTCAAAACTGATTGAAGCAGTACTTCAACAAGGAACTGCAAGACATTTAGACTGTGTTCAAAAGATGTGGAACAAGAAATATCTGTTGGTGACAGCAGATCGATCTTGATTGGATAAGCACCTTCACCTCCAGATCAAATTTGACAATCTCTTGGTCACAGATCTGTATTTGGACATCGTGGGGAGCTAAAGTGTTGGGGCTTCCTACCTAGAATGCTCTGTAAACTCTCAGATGTCAAAACCTCACCTATGTACTATGGATATGATATCCAGTCTCTGGGAAAGGATATCATGTTTGGCAAAATAAAAAGGGCAAGACTCTCAGTGAGAGAGATTGACACAGTACCTATAATAACAATTGGCTCAAACATAACAATAAATGTGAGGATGGTGCAGCACTAGGTAGTTTCAATCTGTTGTATATAAGGTTGCTAAACACTTGCCGATGGTTTTGTTTACCTTTAAATTTATGTTATTTTGCATAAATGAACATATGTCCTACACTGTTCTTCATTATGTCTCACAGTGCATACCATCTCAGCACTACCTAGAGACAAACCTTGTCAAAAACTGCAGCCTATTTCAATGATTGTTTTGTTAGATGTCCTGGAATTACTTCTTCCTCATAAGGATAGAAGCTAAACATGTGTGACTTATGATCCTTGCTATATTTAAGCCCATTGTTCAATCACTGTGTCAGTTCCCAAGTATTATTATCATACTTTAATAATCAAATAATAGATTTTTATCATTAATTTTACATTTATCAAGAATTAAATTTTTGCTACATATATTTTTATGTATTAAACATAATTTTATCATATATAGGCTTAGAGATTGAATCACTCAATCAATGTACATGAACTTATTATGCTTATTACATACTACTAAATATATCAAATTGTTCACTAATAGAGCTGAAACGATTTATAAAATTATTCATATTTCCAGAACATGCTTTTCACCCTTGATTAATATTTTAATAGCTGAGTAAAAATAATAGATTATTTTATGTAAATTTCCATGAATAATTGTGTTACATTACACTTTTATCAAAATATTGGCCTATGGCATTTTTTATTCTTGGAGTGCATTCATTATCTGCAAAAGAAATGTATTGTACTATATAAATACTTCTAACTTTAAGTATAAAACTTATTAAAAAGAATATCAATGTGTCTTTATTTATTCTTTTACATAATTTCAAGATTAAGGCCTTTAAACAAAAGTATTTTCCACCTCAAAATTCATTTTCAAAATTATATTTCTCTATTCAAATATAAAGGTTTCAATTTATATATAAAGGGTTACCCAGTAAAAATTGGATTTTTTTGCAAAGCTATGTATTTAAACTTTTTACAAAACAACCCCATCACCTTAAAAGTACCCTCTATTATAGTTAATATATTTGTCAAATCTGTGATTCCATTCTTAGAAACATTTTCAATCTCATCTCTTTGGATGGCTGACAGCACCTTCCTCATTTTTTTCTTCAACTCTTCTACATTTCAAATCACTGTCCTTTCATTTACCACATTCATGGAAACCAAAAGAAGTGGCAAGGAATGAGGTCAGGTGAGTAAGCTCCATGGGGCAAGAGAGGCATGCTGTTTTTTGCCAAAAACTGGTTCACTCAGTTGGCTTATGAGCAGGTGCATTGTCATGGTGGCAAAACCAGTACCTTGTCTGGCAAAAATCACGCTTTTTTGTCATACACTAAATAGAAAGCTTGAGAAACAGTCTAACCTAATGGAAAAAACTTGATATGTACTACCATCAACATTTAGTCTGTTCCAGAAGCTGACAGACATCAGAATGAGATTTGCCATCAATTGACATTTCAGCTTTTTGTAACCAGAAAACCACTCGTACACTAGAGTTTTTCCTATTGCTCTGTCCTTGTAAGCTGTGCTCACATTCACAACAGTTTCTGAAGCATTTTTCCTGAGCAAGAAACAAAATTTCACAGCTCCATACTGTTCTCTTATATTGGCCATCACAAAAAATGAGATTTGAGTGAAGCTGCTTTTACAAAAATAATTCACTCTGACCAGCGAGAACCTTCACAGGTGTTGGCACTGAGTGCACTAACTCAGAGCGAGCTGCTTGATGTTCATCTAGTGGGAACAATGCATACTACAAAAGTTCTGCCCAGTGGAGCTATTTTCTGTTTTTGGTGGGTGATCCCTCATATGCATGCATCTGATACCTATTATCCATTTATGTATATTAAACCCAGCAAAATTTCTAAATTAAATTATTTTTCTGTATTGTCTATATAATCAGGAAAATACTTTTGCAGTTTTCCTTCTGATTTACCATTCTATCTCTACAATTAAGGAAATATAGAGACATAGAGAAGTTTATTTTTTGTATTTTCTTATGAGTTCTATTGTGTATTTATTGTTTTTGAATACTATATAAAACCAAACAATTTAAAGTTCAATCACCTGCACTCATAGAAACCCTACAGGATTATGAAGATTTACCCCATAGGTTTTCCAAGGTGCAAACCTTAGAGAGGCATATTACCACTAGCTGTCTCCTGAGAAGTGATTGGTCGATTCTAACCACCCATCTTTCAGTTAGCAGCTGAGCAAGTTATAGTTCACATTCATCTGTGATTCTTTAAAATAAAAATCATTCTCACTTTTTCACTGTTTGAAAAACTATTTAGAATATTATACTTCATTTTCTCTTTAAAATGAAATTTAGAAATATAATTATGCCGATACATATTTCTGATATGATATTGCTCAAAATTACATAAAGATATGGGGTTTATTTCAGTATACAATACCATGAAAGTTTGAATCTTTTCCCAGACGTTTTGGTATGTCTCTCCATATTGTATAATTTTTCTTTAGAATCTTCAGCAAAGGTTTATTGTTTTTATAATTTAAGTATCATAATGTTTTGCTTGTTTATTCTTAGGTGTTTTATATATTTGTATGTGACATTTTTTGTTTGTATATTTTATAATTATTCAGTAGTGGCAATAGGAAAGTTCTTTATTTGTGTGAAGTGTTATTACTTTCACAGAACTTAGTTAAGTATTTCTACTTAACTTAGCAAAAAAAGTATTTTATTACCTAGCCAATGCTCCCAACATGCATTTATTGAATTTTATTGTTCAATTACAAATTAACTATTATGTCCATTTAAACATATGTGTTAGTGTTATTATTTTCTAAACAATAAATTTTTCTCTGATTGTTACTTTACAATGTGCTTTCAAGGACTGGGCTGTTATAATTATTTTATTTTATAATTTAAACATATTTGATTTGTGGGGAAATTTTAAATATTCCAATATCTTAAATAAAAACTCAATTTCACATTGCAAATCTTTAAACTTTCAATTTTATGATATGCAAATCTCATTTCATTTCCTATATCCTATCATTTCCCCCCCAGTGTTTTATTATTTTTTTATTTTAAAATCATTTTATTAGGCGCTCTTACAGCTTTTACGTTGCCATCACATTTCCAAAACATTTTCTTCTTGAGCCCTTGGTATATGCTCCTCTTTTTTCCCCTCCCTCCACCATCCTCCAACCCTCATGAATCCTTGATCAGTTATATATTGTCATTATTATTTTGTATCTTACACTGTCTATTGTCTCCCTATAACCACATTTCTGTATTTTTCCCCTTTAGGAGGGGTTGACGGCATATCCAGTTGTGTGATTATCATTTTGATTGATAGATTGATACTGTGGTTAGGTCCACCAAGTTAATCCTGACTTATAATGACTGTGAATAACAGAACTAAACACAACTTGATCCTGAGTTAATCTCGCAGTTCAATGCCAATAAAACACAAGTCAACATTATTCTACAATATTTTACTTGCCATTATCTGAAATTAGCAATGATATTCCTTGTTTCACAGCCTCTTCTGAAAATGCCTGAACCTCTGGAAACTCCCTGTCAAGGTACTACTGCAAACATTGTTGAGTGATCTTCAACAAAATTTTACTTCTGTATGATCATATTTTTCTGCAATATGAGCATTTGGTTGAGTCATCTTTCTTTGAAATGGGCACATACATGGCTTTCTTCCAGTTGTTTTGCCAGGTAGCTATCTTCCAAATTTCTTGGCATATCCTGATGGGTGTTCGGTCAATTCCTGGAAGCTTATTTTTTGCTAATGCTTCCAGTGAAGCTTAGAATTATTCCTTCAGCACCATTGCTCATATGGTACCTCTTGGAATGGTTGTATGCTGAGTAGTTGTTTTATACAATGACTCACATTTTGTCTTCTTTGGATGCTTTTGGCATTATTCAATATTTTACCATTAGAATCTTTTAATATTGAAACTCAAGACTTTATTTTCCTTCAGTTATTTTAGTTTCAGATGTACTCGCGATGTTCAGCAAATGAAGACCCTGAAGATATTCTCCAGAGGACTACTCTGCACCCACCACTGTGGTCCCTCTACTTTGAGAAGTCAGCTCTTCAGCAGTCATATATTAAGTGTGTTCTGACCCGAGGGTCTTATCTTCTGACGATGTTCTCCTGCTAGTTCTGATGTTATCAGAACTGGATAACTCTGAGTCTTTCCGTGCCTATTTCCTCAGTGGCCAAAATTAAGGCAGTACTTGATCTGGAAGCTCTGCTGATGGCCCCTCACCTTTGATGACCCTGCTGGTATTTGAAAATACCAGTGCTAAAGCTGCCAACCTCACAGTCACCAGAGGAGGACAAGGTGACAGACAAGTGATGCTTTATTGGTATCCATATCAATGAATTTAAGGTATTCACAAAGGTCATATGACTGTATTTCCTATTGTATATGAGACGGTTTCCTAACTCCTGTTTCTAACTCATCTTTGTAGTATCTCAAATTAACTGATCTTAATGTTGAAAATGGTCTTATGCCTATCGAATGCATTGAACTTTAAAAAGTGTCTTATCATTTCAATTCTCTATAGAATGTCATTTCTTATAAAAATAAACATTGTCCCATCATTATAGGTATTTTTTTGATTTTTATGTCTTTATTCACGTTTGCTAGAATATAGTTAATGGAAAGTAAAATGAACATTGTCAATTTGATCCTGAATTAAGTGGAAATGCCTCTAAACTTGTGATTATTAATTTTTAAGATTACAAATGTCATTTAAATCTTCTGAAAACTGTGGAACACTGCCTTCAAGAATCTAAATCCTCATATTCAAATATATTTGAGCAATTTTGTATTTTAATGCAATGCTTGAAATCCATGCCGTAACAACCATCTTTCATCTGTAGATATTAAAGGCATGTAATATATTGCAATATGGGAATAATTTTTCTCTCCCTTGTTTTCTATCATTCTACTTTTTAACAGAAATATTTCTACCATTTAATTGAGGGGTATTAATTTATTAAGTTTCTGCGTCTAAAATATAAATTTATATATGTATATACACATAGCTAGATAGACAGATAGCTTATAATTCAATATTTTACATTCAATTTTGATTAGACACTTCAAAACAGCATAATTTTTTAATAATCTTTGTTTTAAAGTATCAGAATTCTGATTATTGAAACATAAGGAACTTACTATTAATATTCTTCAATTAGAATGTTATTGAACATCTTTTGATGTATCTTTTACTCTACTTTCTTCTTTGATTTACAGGTTTAAATTCAGGTATTTGAAGCTGAATATCCTTGGTAAGTCCTGTGAAATAAGACATTGTATGGTATGGTTATTGTGCAAATACCATGTTAAGACAATGAAAGCCAGTTTCCGCTAGTCCTAGCCACCACTTCTGCTGCCACCTTGCTGAGCCAATTGGCAGTAGATAGAGGAATGAACAGCAATAATTGTGGCTGAAAGGATGGAGGTGACCACAAGGTGAGAGGAGGCTCAGAAGGATGAACTAGAGTGAGCTGCCACTGCCCATCACTGGGAAAAGATCAAGATATTGCTGCCAAGAGCAGTCTCTGCTTTCTGTTTCATCTGCCTATAACCCCACACAAGTCAGTGCTAACTTACCTATGGTGCAGTTCTGCAAGCAAGGGTGTGGGTTTATGTTTTTGAAACCGTGATGGCACCATTGAAGAATACATGAGGGGACTACCAAAGGTACATGAAAAGCAGAATTTGAAAGTCATGATTTTTTCTCACAACATTGGTGAAACTCCTTGCATATGTGATTAGATGTTGGTCTGTGTAGAATTCATGTTCAATCAGATGACTTTGAAGCAACACTATACGACCTGCACGAAAAAGGCTGCACTATTCTTGGAGAGAAGTTATCAGTAAAAACCACACTTTATGTTCAAAGACACTGTTTATAGTAGGGTACACAAACATATACATTTGCATTGGTAATCCCACATGGGTAAGATAAGTTGAATCAGTACCTTTACACAGCAATGCATGGTAGAGGCCCTACCCAGCAGGAAGATAGAAAGCAAATACTGGGACATATCCCAGTCATATCCTGAATTTTACTAAAGCTAATTTCATGATTCCGCAGTCTCCCATGATTGCACAACTCTCCCATGATTTCTACATCTGCACTCAAACCCTTTTAAATTTTAAAACTAATATCCTGATTTTCCTATTAGAAATAAAGCAAATATACTGGTGCCAAAATTTTAAAAAATGTCTCTGTCTTTTTGGATACTTATATCTGATACAAATGCAGCTGTGAAAGCAAAACATATGACAATTAACTGATGCCTTGTTTTTATATTTATATGATCCCTGGCTTGGGAGTATGCTTATTATGCTTGTCTGAGAAATGCATTTCATCTCTGTCATCTCTCCCTTCCAGCTGCACCTCCTATCTCCAAATCAATAAGCCTTAGAAGTGCCAGTAATAGTTACAGTATGTTTCTCCAGGGAGAAATTGTTGTGTAAGGGATTTGATGGTTTTGACATGATACCACTAGGCCATGATGATAGTTTAATACTGTTCTTGTAATATTGTCTTTCATCTTAGGACAGGAAGTCATTATTTGTGAACACTGACCTAAGTCGGTTCTCATGTCACCAGTTTGATTCCTTCTTGAGAGAGAGATTAAGGAGCACTATATTATTATAAACATGTTAAAGCTTTGCTGTTTTTACTATTGATAGTATTTTTTAGCCTAAATTTCCAAAACAAATAATGGGTAACACTTCATGAACAACAATCACCATATTTTCAACTTTCCCACAATTGCTTCATTGTCTGGTAGAAAAAAAAAATAGGCAGAAGACATTATCTCAGATCTTAACTCTCCCCTACTATTAATAGGGCCATAAAACAAACAAACCCACACACTTGAGTGTATTCCAATTCAGAGACCCTGTATTTCAAAGTAGAATCCCTCCAGGGGGGTTTTAAGACTCTAACTCTCTACTGGAACAGAGAGCCTCAGCTTCCTCCCACAGAGCAGCTGGTAGAATGTAACTACTGACCTTCTGGTTAGCAAGGCATTGCTTAACACAGGGCACTACCAGTTATCCTTTAGGAGATTATTTCAATCATCTATAATGCCTTTGCTTTCACAGTAAGAAGAAATAACAGGTAAATTATTTCTGTCAAATGTCAGTTGACATGCAAATGACATTGCCTTGATGCTGCCACCCCAACCTTGAATTCCACATGGGTGGCCTCCTAGAATCTTTCCTGTTCTTCTAGTTTTCCTTGTCTAATCGACACATTTTATTTAACCAGGAAAATCAATATAATTAATAAGTAGTTGAAAACTGAGGTTAAAGTAGTGAATAACAGTTTATTTAGTTGGAAGAAATAAAGGAAAATGTATAATTTCTAATTTGTTATAATAATATGAACAAGAAGCAATAATATAGAAAGTCAAAGGTACCAGTATTGAGTGATCTTTGAAGAGTCTAAAGATATCAATTTATTGGGATAGAGACTTAATTTATAGTATTCTTTTCTTACCATCTTTCTTATGGACCTAAAGACATAAGCATGCAGGAAACACATGGAACATCCATTACAGAATGTTTTTCATAAACAACCCACTGATGAAAACTGAGTAGTCATTAGAAAATATATAAGGAGATGATTTAAATTTCCAGTCAACCTGCCATAATGCATTCACTTGAGTATTGTTATATTGTTGGAAGCTACATCACTGATGATTTGCATACCATGCATGTCTAAGACTAAGAAGAAAGGCATGGTGACCAGTTTTTAAAAATTGAACAATGTCAATAAGAACCTTATGGATCCCAACAGAATATGGTTCAATGGAGTCTTGGAAGATGAGCCTTCTAGGTTTTAAATCACTCAAAATGTACAGTGGCTACAGCAAGGGGTTAGAATACAGTCATAATAAAGATGATGTAGGAGAGGCAATATTATGTTCTGTTTTACCTCAGACCATGAATTGGATGATGCATATGGTTTTCAGCTACTCCTTCCTCTGAAGTTGGGAACCAAGCCATTCTTCACTGTTCATAATCTGGAACTTATTCATTGTAGGTGACCCTGCTGGCCATTGAAACACCAGTGACATAGTTTCCAGCATCACAGCAACACACACATCACCACTTTACGACAAGCTGATAAATAATTGGTACACCCGACAACAGTTGCAGCAGTCAATTGCCAGGGAGCTACCAGAGGTTCAGGCCAGATTCAGAACCAGACGTGGAACAAGAAATCGCATTGCTGATGTCAGATGAATCTTGGCTAAATTTGATAATACCAGAAAGATGTTTACTTGTGTTTTATTGACTATGTCAAGGCAGTCAACAATATGGATCATGATAAACTATGGGTAGCCTTGAGATGAATGGAAATTCCATTACACTCATGAAAATTGTACATGGATCAAGAAGAGGCTATGCAAATGGAACAAGGGAACACTTCATGGTTTAAAATCAGGAGAGGTGTGTGAAAGGGTTGTATTCTCTTATGATACTTATTCAAATCATTATAGAAGCTGGATTAAATGAAGAAAAATGTGGTGTCAGGATTAGAGGAAGGCTTATAGGATATACAAATGATCCAACTTTGCTTGTTGAAAGTGAAGAGGACTTGAATCATTACTGATGAAGATCAAGGATTTCAACCTTCAATAATGGATTACAACTCAATATTAAAAAGATCAAAATCTTCACAACTGGACCGATCGATAACATCATGACAAATAAAGAAAATGTTGATGTCAAGAATTTTGCCTTACTGATATCCACAGTCAATGCTCATGGGAGCAGTAGCCATGAGGTCGAAGGAGGAGTTGCATTAGCTAAATATTCTGCATAAGACTTCTTTAGAATATTGAAAAGCAAGGATGTTGTTTTGAGGACTAAAGTTTGCCTGACCCAAGTCATGGCATTTTCACTTGCCTCATATACATGTAATAGTTGGACATTGAATAGAACAGATCAAAGAAAAACCAATGAATCCACATTGTGGCGCTGGAGAAGAGTATTGAAAGCACCGTGGACTGTCAAAACAAACCAACCTGTCTCGAAAGAAGTACGGCTAGAGTACTCCCTGGAGGAAGGATGGAAAGACTTTTTCTTACCTAACTTTGCTATGTCAGGAGAATAGTCCCTGGAGAAGGACATCACATTGGTAAAGTAGATAGGCAGGGAAGAAAAGGAATACATCCTCAGGGAGATGAATTGACACTGTGGTAGCAGCCATTGGCTCAAGCATGAGAACAATTGAGTAAATGACCCAGGACTGGGTAGTGTTTAGTTCTATTGTGCACAGGGCCACTATGGGTCAGAACTGGCTTGATAGTACCTAATGACAGATGGCAACCAGTAACACTATGAATTGTAAGTTATCATAGTAAATATTCATTAGGGCAGTTCAGTAAAATTACTTGGTATGACTCCTGTATCAATAATCTTTGTAACTATTACCAAATGACTCGGTAGGATACTAAAAATAATGTGTACATAGGAGATGGTCAATTCTGCCATTTCACTGGGTATAAAAGTGAGCTATCTTGCAAACAGGAAGCGATAGAATCCACAACTATCAAGAAAGAAGCGCTACAAGAAGAGTGTATGTAAGATCCCTGCTCCAGAGGCTGCAGCATCAAGACCCTGAGACATAGCCAAGAAGCAGCACCGATACCATGAAACAGAGCAGTAGGTAGGATTATTGACCCAGGATGAAGCAGAGACCAAGAGACCATGTGGCCGAGCAGCCAAGGACACCAGAGAGATAAACTTGCCACCGTAGCTGAGAATTTTATAACCTGTTAGCTTCCATAATAGACCTCATAATCAGGAATATGGTCATGAGTTCTCTGTGGACATTACAACAAATAATCAATTCACCCAGAGATGTAGAGTATCATGGGAGAGGTGGTTAGTGTCAGAATAGGAAAAGAAGGATGGACGTTTAAGCTATTTCTGACCTCGGCTGTGGGCATCACTGGGCAGATGTGGAGTTAGAACTTCTTTCCCTTTGCATAGCTCAAGGAAGTGACACCATTTCCACCACTAAGTACTAAAGGCCTTGAACATCTCTTTTGGTAATTAGTAATTTGGGTTCTGTTAACATTTTGTATGTATTTTCAGATGCATTAGGAGATAATTTATGTGAATTTAGATATGCAGTCCTTCTAGTACATCTATCTCTGCTTACATTTTGCAATCTAAGAACATTCTGATGATAAAATCCATGCTGCATCAAAGCAAATAAACAAATTCCTTTCTCAGTATGCTTGAAAGTTCAGTATCCTCAATTTTGTGTACTGTTATTCTTGATAAAGAGAATAACTAAAGAGTTTGTACATCTTTTAAAAGTATGAAGACATGTTCTAAAACTTAGGATCCAAAATATGAACTGGCTTCGGAAGTCCATCAAAAAACCCTACTATCTTTCTATCATACATTTTATGAAACTTTTGGAATTACCTTGTACAAAAGAAAAGTCACAAAACAAATCCTGTGAAAAATAAATAAATAAATCCTGTGTTTTTATACAAATAATGTGCTTGTTTTCTTTATTATCAACCATTCCTTATCCTTGTTCCCACCAGTTATCTTTGTAATTGAATTATGTTAATGTTTACAATTTGCTATAAAATTAGCATAACACTTACAAAAATATTTTGATGGGGAAGGGTGCACTTGGTAAAAATTTATAACACATGATATTAGTATAAAATTAAGTATTTCAGCAGACATCTGAAATCTCTGACAAGGAAAATTAAAGACTTAAAGAATATTCTAATTTACTTCCAAAGATACAAAGAAACAATTATTTCTATTCTTAAATTTATAGGAAAATATTGATGTTGCATATGATAATGCTCTCCCTTATTTGATTATTTTTTCTACTTCTGCTCCCTCAAGTATATATTGGGAATCAAAACAGCTTTTTTGCTCTGTGCTAGAACAGTTCCTCATGAACTATATTAAGATTAGCGGCCTCATTTAGAAAATTACAATTTTCTAAGTATAGTCAGGTAGAAAATTGTTACTCTTTCCAAGGAATTGGTTCAAAGGCTGTGATTTTAATGAGACCAATCAGATGGGAAAATGGAAATACAAGGGGAATTTTATTCAAAATATACAGATAGACATGCAAGTATAATTAAGTTGTCTCAGAATTCAAAACATCAGTTTATTGTTTTTAGTCTGATCAGAAAATGAAAGAAAAGTGTGTTACTGGAAAATTCACTCAAATCTAGAGAGGTACAGTTTTTTTACGTATATATTCTTGGTTAAATGTTTAAAGTAGAATAGATACACATGGTAATTCTAACTCTGACTATAAAAATCAGCATAGTTATTTCTTGTGATGTGGAGATCAAATAAACTACCTTTCTCCAACCTCTCCACCATTTCTGACACTAGCTGCCCCGCCCCCCCCATGATTCTTTCTCTATCAGGTTACATTATTCTTTAGAATGTTGACTGAGAACTCATGGAAACAACAGAGCTTCAATGACAACATCAAAAACAGAGGAGATGCAAAATTGATATAAACAGGAACAAAATCATGCACGAGGTCAGGCTCTGAAGGTCCTCGCACAATCTCCATATCTATAAGGAGACTTGTCCTACATCTCAGGAAGTCCTGCTTCGTTTTCCCTGGAATGGGTGTTTCTTCTTACCCATGGAAAAACTTTCATTCAGGAATTTCAGTTATGTCACCTGGTGGGTTTTTATTAGTTACATTCACAGGTGATACGTATTAACATGTTCTTGCATATCATGAAAACATTTCTTCAGGTCAACCCTATCACGTGCCAGAACGGGCTACGTCAGCCAAAGAAATCTTTAGTGCATGTCTTCATGAGATCCGATTAGGCAGCTCCCTGGTGAAAATTAACAGGAAAATGAATGAAGGCAATTAAATGGCAAAGGGCTGGCAGCAAATGGGAGAGCCAAGAGTGCTAAGGTGAAACCGGGACCAAAGCTTCACATGCAGAGGGCTTTTGCCAGAATAGTTCCCAATGTGTTTATAATAATACTGAAAATGACAGAGCTATCGGAGCTGAACCAGACAATTGAAGCAGGCGAGAGGAAAATGGATTTCTCTTTTTCTCCACGATCAAGATTAGCAACATATCTCGATTCCAAAGAGAATACCTTGCCAACTCTCTGTTGCAGTTGCAATTGTGCAAGGCATCCTGAACGATTAAAAATGAAAAATAGCAAAGTCAAAAAAATATGATTCACAACATAATAAAATTATCTTTCCCTCCAGAATGACAGTTATATTTAACAGATGTTGAAACCCAAAATGACTGACTTTCATTGGCTAAATAAAATATGTGATAAATTGACAATGGGAATATATATTGGAGGCTGAGTTATATATAAAATGAATGCTACTGATATGAAGACCAATTTTTCATGAGTTTCTTCCAGATGAAAATCTGGAGACATTGCTCAATATAATACAAAAGAAATTTATACTTGTTAAATTTCTGGAGTATTAAAAAATGTATTGAAGTTGAACATATAGATAAAATAAACTTCATCTCATAGATTTTAATAAAAGACATTGCAGTAAATAATCAAATTCATTTAAAATATCACCATGGTCAAATTTTAAATACCCTATTAAGCCCAAGATTCAAGAAATAATGTCAGATAATATTTTCCAGTACATTAATTTTATTCTATTTAACAGTGGTAAAATAGGCCCTGTTTTAAGAATCAAGTACTCTCATATACAACGGTGAAAATAAGATTACTGTGTTTTTTAGCATCTCTTTGTCTACTGGAACTTAATGATGAAAATATGGTGTTTTAAGTATTGATAGCTACTATTTATTTTAAAATTCTGACATGCAAATAATGTTGCATATATCATTTTTATTTCTTAAGTAAATTTAAAACTTTGTACTAGTATCATTTTCTTTCTTTGGCAAATTAAAAGAACTCTGCATTTTGTTCAGGTTAAAAGCAGAGGAAAAGGTTGTACTCATCTTTTCACCTTTGTAAAATGATTTTAGAAATGAAATGTGTTTTAGAGAGCCAGGCACTTTCAAGAAGTACCCAGAACTCTGAAGCATCATGGAAACACACTGGTGAAGAGAAGACCATGGTGTTGTTTAGCTTTGATCTATTTTTTAAGTAAATTTAAATTTTTGGTACTAATACCATATCCTTTCTTCGACAAATTAAAAGAGTCCATTACAATCTGTTCAGAATAAAAAAAAAATAAGAGAGAGTCTAAGAATCAAAATGTACACCACTGCTTTTAATTGCTTCCAACTCATAACAGCTCTGTAAGACCAAGTGGAACAGACCAGTAGGGCATCCAAGGGTGTAAATGTTTACTGAATCAGAATGTTGCTTATTCCTCTTAGAGAGGTAAACTTGAACTACTTACTACCTGCTGCTCTGTGGGAGAAAGGCAAAACTTTCTGCTTCCCTAAAGAGTTACAATCTCAGAAACCCCTAGCGGTCAGCTCTACCTTGTCCTGTAGGCGTGCTGCGAGGAAGAATGAGCTCCAGTGCAGTGAGTTTGGAGTTTCTGAACCTTTCGCTTACCATCTGAGCACTTATGGTAACTGCTCCAGGCTCGTCAAGAGCACAAATCGGTGGAATTTGACTCGGGAGATATTTTTAATAAGAATGAATGGGGACACTTTTATAGTCATTAAAACTCATTTTCATTCTGAAGTGTTAATGTAGAAAGTGTTAAATTTGATATTATATTGTATATTCTCAAAAATGACTGTAAATTAAAAATAAGGAAAAAAGAAACATTTCAATTGTCTTATGGTACATACCCACTGTGACTGAATTTATGCCACATCATAGTGACTAGGATAGAATAGAACTAGTTCCTTCACCACTTCCCTGTCACTTTATCATACTGTGGGGGCTTGTGTGTTGCTGTGATGCGGGAAACTATGTAACTGATATTTCATACGCCAGCACAGTCATCCAAAGATAACAAACTTCAATGGAGCTTCCAAACTAAGAACAAAATATGAAGAAGGAGTCAGCTGTTCACTTCAGTGGAATTAGCTGGTGAAAACCTTATACATAGCATTGAAACATTATCAAATGCTGAAAGTCTGAAAAGTAGAAGCAGAACTTAGAGTAGTGCTAGAAAAGAAGCCTCTATGTTTATAAGGCACTCAAAATATGACTGAAGAAAAGCTATGTTCTCAAAGTAAGCCAATCATGATGACACGGAGGGTGTGGAGCCTGCAAGAATAATAGATTTGGGGCCTGAATCTACTCATGGCCACAAAAATCTACTAATAATCAAAACTGGGAAGTAGGGAAATTGAAAATTGTGAAAAATGAAATGGAACAGGTAGAAAACAATATCCTAGATATTAGTGAGCTGAAATGGACTGGTATTGACCATTTCGAATAGTGACATCATATGACTTACTAAGTTGGGAATGATATCATCTCTGATGTTCTCCAGAAGAACATTTTGAGATCTAACTTGAAGTACAATCCTGAAATTGATCAAATATGCAATCAAGATATATTGATAATTACTGGCAATTGGAATGCAAAAGTTGGCGAAAAGATTAGTTGGAAAATATGGTTTTGGTGATATAAAAAGCTGGATATAACATGATACATTTTTGCATAACCAATGACTTATTCAAAGCAAATAGCCTTTTTTAACAACATAAACAATGCATGGACTTTTCCAGATAGGGTACAGTAAAATCAAATTCACTGTATCTGCAGTGAAAAGACAGGTCTGCACTGCAAAGACAGATGAGGTGAATCAGGTAAAATCAGTGGAAGAGACCAGAATTGTTTATATATAAGTTCATGATAAAACTGAAAAAAATTAAAATAAGTCCATGAGAGCCAAAATATGACCCTAAGTATATCCCACCTAAATTTGAGAACAACCCAAGAACAGATATGGTGCATTTGAACACTGTGTTAGACAGGGTTCTCTAGAGAAATAAAACCAGATCGCTGATAATTTTATACATATATTTATAAAGATAGTTAGATATATAACACAAGAAATGAACTGTTAAATTATATACAGATAGATAGATAGATAATACAAGAGATGAACAGTTAAATTATAAAGCAGTACAAATGTCGCAGTGCAATTCACTCCCATGAGAGAGTTGTGAGACACTAGCAGTCCTTCAAGTCTTGAGGGCTGCCAGGTAGTCCTCTATAGAGAGAGTGCTAGGCTATCTCAGCACACGCAGCAAACGGCAAGTCAGGTCACCAACCGTCAGTCCCCAGCTCCAGAGATGTACATTCCAATCGTGTGGTCTTTTTTTTTTTTTAATCATTTTATTTGGGGCTCTTACAACACTATCACAATCCATCCATACATTCTCTTATCACAAGCCATCCATCCATCCATTATGTCAAGCACATTTGTACATTTGTTGCCATCATCATTCTCAAAACATTTCCTTTCTACTTGAGCCTTTGGTATCAGCTCACTTTTTCTCCTCTCTCCCCCACCCTCTATCTCTCACCAACCCTTGATAATTTATAAATTATTATTATTTTTCATATCTTACACTGCCTGATGTCTGCCTTCACCCATTTTTCTGTTGTCCATCCCTTGGGGTGGGGGTTATATGTAGATCATTGTGATCAGTTCCCTCTTTCTTCCCCAACCTTTCCCTTACCCTCCTGGTATTTCTACTTTCATTATTAGTCCTGAGAGGTTTATCTGTCCTAGATTCCCTGTGTTTCCAGCTCTTATCTGTACCAGTGTACATCCTCTGGTCTAGCCAGATTTGTAAGGTAGAATTGGGATCATGATAGTGATGGGGAAGAAGCATTAAAGAACTAGAGGAAAGTTGGATGTTTCATCAGTGCTATACTGTACCCTGCCTGGAAAGCCTCATCTTTCTCCTGAGGAGCTGGCTGGTGGTTTTGAACTGCTGACCTTGGGGATTGTAGCCCAACTCGTAAACACTATGCCACCAGGGCTGATTCTCATGTTAGAATTCCAAGCTTTTGTAATCAAAAGGAACCCTGCTAACCACCGAATCCTTCCTATTAGCATCTACACAATCTTCTCTTATCCAGACCCATCAAGAGAAAAGGGAATACACCCAAGTCCTTTGGTGGGAGTTGGAAAGACTTTGACTAGAAGAATCACAGTAAAGAATTCACTGCACTGCACACTTCTGCCTAACTTTGGGGGAGACACAATTTAACTGTAACAGCTATTAAGTATAACTTTTACATTATGATGGAGAACCTAGGCCTCAAGGGAGTGAGGTGTCATTTTCAAAATCACACAGCTCCTTCCTACATAGTTGAGTCAGAATTTGAACCTGGTTTTTCTACCTCTCAGGCTCACTTCCTTTCCACCAGCCTGCGAGAGGCCAGTGGGTTTTACCTTCTCCTCTGCCCTCTGTTTTAAAGTTCTTTGTACACTTTACCCTTCAGACTAACAATATCTGCTAGATTCTGTCTCCAAAGTGATCAGCACTCAGCATGTTGTAGAACTGTACTGGAGTCTGGGGCCATTTCTCTGAAGATTCAAAGACTCATGTAAAGTGCGGAAATTGTGGGTTCATTGGCCACCTGCACAGAAAGAGGAGGCTAAGGACTGTTGCTAATTGCTGTAAAGTTGGCTGTGACTGATAGAGACCCCATCCACAGCAGAAGGAGGCACTGCCCAGCCCTGTGCAGGCATCACGCTCATTGGAATACTCATGTCCACCTCATATCAGTCATCTACAGTAGTCTGTAAAGTTTTTATTGGGTAATTTGCGGAAAGAGGTCACCAAGCCTTTCTTCTCATCTGTTTCAGTCTCGAATCTCCTGCTGGTATTTGGCGTATTGGTGGCATAGTTTCTACACCCTGGTTACATGCAAACCACCACAGTGTGACTACATGACTGGTGGCTAGGGGAGGACTCTGCTTTACATTGTCCTTCTCTTTCTTTGAAGTGCCATTCAAGCTCTCTCTCTCTCTCTCTCTCTCTGGTTTCCATGTTGAAACTTATTTTCCTTGATATACACACTAGGGGAAGAGGCAAAAGGAGGGAGCGCAGGGGAGGAGGAGGAGGAAAAGGAAGGGACGGAGGGGGAGGTCTGGTATTTGTTAATGCCAACATTAACAATCGTGTGGTCATAAAGGGACCTCAACTTACAGTGACACAGCCCACAGGCTAGGTGTCCCACAGGTAGTGTAGCCTGTAAATTGAGGCACAGAACAAGCAAGGCAGCCACACACTGGTCCAATGATCAAAGAGCGAGGGACAAGAAAGGTGAGGCTCACCAAACCGTTTATCTCTCCACCCTTCAATCAGTTCCACATGTGTGTATTGGCCAGGATGGCACAATAAAGTATCTCAAGCACTAATGACAGAGGACCTGATGAGCTTTGGGAGGACACCAAGAAAGCCAAAGGTCATTAGAATAAGGGAAAGAAAGAAAAGCAAAGTGGATGTCAGGAGAGACTCAGAAACTTGTTCTTAATCACATAGTAACTAAGGCACATGGAAGAAACAATGAAGTCACAGAGTTGGACAGCACATTTCAAAGGGCAGCTCCAGAAGACGAAGCCAAATATTACTAAGAAATATGCAAAGCCATGCACTTAGAAACCAAAAAAGGAAGAAGACACTCAGTACATTTTAAAGTGAAAGAACTCAAGAAAAACTTCAAGTCTCAAGGTGCAATATTGAGTCTATGTGCAAAATATTAAATGATGCAGGGAACATAAGAGAAGACAGAAAGAAAACAGTTACTGTACCAAAAAATAACTCTTCAATATTCAACCATTTCAAGTGGCACCATGTGAGCAAGAACCAATAGTTTTGAAAGAAGTTCAAGCTGATAAAAGTATTAACCACAAACAAGGCTCAAGGAATTGATGGAATCGCAATTGAAATATTTCAAGAAGATGATAGAAAATTGAAAGCACTCACTGGCCTATGCCAGGACATCTGGAAGCCAATTATTTGGCCATATGACTGGAAGTGATCCGGATCTGTACCCATTCCAAAGAAAGATGACCCAACAAAATGCTCAAATAATAGAACAATATCATTAATATCACATACAAGTAACATTTAGCTGAAGATCACCCAACAATTACGGCAGCAATTCTTTGAAAGGGAAGTGCAAGAGGCTCGGGCAGAATTGAAAAGAGGATGTAGAACAAGGGATATTACTGCTGCTGTCAGAAGAATATCAGAAAGATGTTTACTTTTGTTTTTTTGACTATGACAAGGAATTTGACTGTGTAGATTATAACAAATTATTGATAGCTTTAAGAAGCATTGGAGTTCCAAAACATGTCACTGTGCCCATGTAGAGCTTTCACATGGATCAAGATGCAGTAGTTTGTACAAAACATACAATTGTATGGTTTAAAATGGAGAGAACTTGTACCCTTTCATCATACCTATTCAATTTGTACGCTGAGCAAATCTTCAGAGAAGCTGGATTACATGGAAATGAATGTGGCTTCAGCATTGGAGGAAGTCTCATTGTTAACCTTCAATATGGAAATATCATTAACTCGCTTGTGGAACATGGGAAGGGCTTGAAACACTTGCTGATGAAGATGAACGATTTTACGTTTCAGATAGATTAAACTCAATGTAAAGAAGGATAAAATCCTCACAACTGGACCAATGATAAATGGAGAAAAGATTATAGTTGTCAAGATTTTGTCTTGCTTGTTGATTTGTATTGTTGTTGATTTAATTTCTTAAGAATAACTGTGTAAATATACATAGTACATTTATTTTTTTTAAATCCCTCCATTTGTCTTATCCCTTAAACATAAGTATTGGTCTGAGTGACTATAAAGATAAACAAAGGAGGAAAAGTAAAACTGAAAGGCACTTGGAGTCTTTAGAGACAAACAAGATCATTTCACAATGATGAAAAAGAGAACTTTTTAAACATGCTGAAAAACAAGGAGCTTATTTTGAGTCTAAAGGTGTGCTTTACCCAAAGCGTAGTATTTTAAGGGCCACATGTCCATGTGAAAGCTGGACAGTGAATAAGGAGAACTGAAGAAGAATTGATGCATTTGAATCATGGTCCTAGAAATATATTGAAAATATCCCAGACTGCCAAAAGAATAAACAAATCTGTCTTGGAAAAAAGTATGGCCAGGATGCTCCTTAGTGTCAAGGATGGTGAGACTATATCTCACATACTTTAAGGGAAGATGTATCTTACAGGTTGTGAGGGAAGATGAGTCCCCGGAGAAGGACATCATATTCGATAAAATATAAGGGTAGCAAAAAAGAAAAAGGCCCTCCACCAGATGGATTGACACAATGGCTGTACAACAGGATCAAGCATAAGAGCAATTGTGAGGACGGGGCAGTATTGCTTTCTATGCTGCATAAATTTATCTTGAGTGAGAACTGACTCCATAGCACCTATCAACAACACTTCCAAACATTTCTGAAACTATAAATCATTTTTTAAATAAATCATTTTATTGGGGCTCTTACACCTCTTATAAAAGTGCATACATCAATTGTATCAAACAGTTTTGTAGATGTTGCCATCATCATTTTCAAAATATTTTCTTTCCTTTTGACCCCACCACGCTGGGATGAAACACTAAGGGCGTGCAGCAGCACAGCAAGGGGAGCAAAGCAATGAAGTCCCTGGGGAATGCCCAAAATAGACTGTGGGGTCAGGGCATGGCACCCACCAGACTCGACTGGAAAATACTTCTAAAGGTCAACAAATAGATGTTGAACTATTTATAGGCTTTTCTTTTCTTTTTGTCCTTGGTTTCTGTTGTAGTTGTTTTGTTTTCTTTTGTAGCTTTGTTTTGCTGTCTTGTTTTTGTACATATTAATGTCTCTGCAGGTTTTTCTAGATAAGATAGGTGGGATAAACAATCTGGAGGAGAAAACAACAAAAATGATGGTTCTGGGAGAAAACAAGAGAGAGGGTGGTGGGTGTGGGGTGGGAAGGAGGCGGGTGTTAGCAAACCCAGGGGAAAGGGAACAATTAGTAATCTAAAATCAATGGTGAAGAGGGTGTAGGAGGCCTGGTAGGGCTTGATCAAGGGCAATGTAACAGAGAAATTATTGAAACC
>NW_022106084.1:4824858-4831405 GCF_000313985.2 Echinops telfairi
ACCAGGACCTCCAGGCCTGAGGAACACAGGGTTGCTGGGACAACAGACAGACAGAAAGAAACACAAGAAAGAGACTATAAATCTTAACAAGATCGAACAGCCTCATATTTCATTCCTGGTAAAGCTACTAGATTTGAATGGCTGAATTGATATTAACTACACAAAGCTTAACACGCTGTGCTACTGAGAATCCTTTCTGTGGACTCACATTTTTCCAGGATCCTATGCAGTTAGCTATAGAATTGGAATGGGATGTAGTGAGTAACAAGCAAGAGGAAAGACCTATGCTCTTCAAAGCTACGTCCATGAATGTACCACTACAGCAACCCACTAAGCCAGTGGTTCTCAACCTTCCTAATGCTGTGACCCTTTAATACAGTTCCCCATGTTGTGGTGACCCCTCCCCAACCATAAAATTATTTTCATTGCTGCTTCATAACTGTAATTTTGCTACTGTTATGAATCAGGGGATGCCAGGGAAAGGTTCATGTGACCCCCAAAGGAGTCACGACCCACAGGTTGAGAACTGCTAAACTTTTTATTATGCAGTGACTGGGTGATAATGGCTCCCAATGTAACCTTAGGAGTCAAATGCCAAGTTGGAATCAAAATACAGAAGAAATCTGTACTGTTGAGTCAACACATGTAGGTGAGCCTCTAAGCAGTAGCATATTCATCTGACTGTGATTCAAGTGAGAAGCACATTGTATAGAATTAAACCATTAAGTTTGATGGGTTTATTGATTATGGCAGCTAACTTATAAAGTGACATTATAAGATAAATAATTTTCAGTAATATATCTTTTTGTCATATTGCAGTGACTTGTGTATTACTGTAAAGTGAGACACTATAGTAATACCACTGGGATTTCAAATGTCAGCAGGGTTATCCATGGTGGACAGGTTGAATCAGAGCTCCAAGACTGAGGCAAAGTAGGAAGAAGTCAGGAGTCTAACTTATATAAAAAAAAAAAAAGTCCCTACAGAGCTTATGAATAAAAGTAGAACATTCTGTGAGATAGTACTGATACTCAAAATCTGCCTCCTCAAAGTAGCTGACCTTAATGATATAGATGAAGTAATTACTTCAAAACCTTCATTTGTAGGGGTAGTGAAACTCAAAATTGAAAGAAGAAAAGCCTTAAATATGCATTAAAAATTGAAATATGGAACATAAAAAATATCAATATAGAAAAACTTGAGTAATCAAAATTAAAATATAAACAAAAACATTATCTTAGGCATTAGTGACTTCTAATTGACATGGTCTACTATGCTGTGAATTACAAATTAAAGAGTTCTGGTATTATTTTCATAACCACGGAAAACATTTCAAGATCTAATCTGAAATACATTAATTCAGTGATCGAATAATATCCACACACCTACATGGAAGACCATTTAAGAGGATTATAATTCAAATTTATACACCAAGCACTAATGCCAAAAACGAAGAAGTTGAATAGTTTTACACACTTCTACATTCTGAAATCGATCAAAATGGACTTAAAGATGCATTCACAATGAGTGGCGATTGGGAAAGGAAAGTTGGAAACAAAAGGGGATCAGTAGTAGAAATTATGGCTATAGTGATAAAAACAAGCTTGAGAGATTATAGGGCAGAATTTTATAAAACCAATAGCTTATTTATTCCAATGCCCCTTTCCAAAGCACACAACAATACACAGACATTACCAAATGGAATGCACAAAAATCAATTGACCGAATCTGTAGAAAGATACAGTGGATAAGCTCAATATCATTCGAACAAGTTCCAGAACCAACTGGAGAAGAGAAGAGGAACCATCCGTGGCACAATGCTGGTTCATGGTGAAGCTAAAAATTAGTAAAACAAATTCACAAGAGAAAATGTGTAATGTTAAGTTTATCCCACTTGAGTTTATAGTCTCATGAATAAATTTAAGACACTGAACACTAATGACTGAAAAATAGGCAGTGTGTGTGTGTGTGTGTGCGTGCGTGTGCTATGTAAGACAGCTATCTATTACACTCACATTAGAACATTGGAAAAACTAGGTACATAAGAGCTGGCTTGTGTCTGCTCTGTGGTGTTTGAGAAATCTCAAATGGCAGAGGCTGGCTGGCTAGGTGTTGGCATCATCTGGAGGCACTTTCATTCAGGTGACAGAAGCCAGGGTTGGGATGACCTAAAGGATTGGATGGGGCTCAACAGGACTGCCTACGCGGAGCCTCTCCATATAAAGCTTGGTCTTCCTGGGTGTATCGTGGCTTCAGGACAGTGGGGTTTCCTGTTGAGTGGTTCAGGGCTACTAATACAAGTTTCTTAGCAGAGGCTGCCTAGGCCTTCTCTGATGTAGCCCTGAAGGACATATCATATCATATCATTTCTGCCATCCTCTACTAGTTGAAGGCAGTCAAAGTTCTGCAGAAGGACATGAAGCCCTCACCTTTTGATGAAAGGACAAATGGCCACACTTGGATTTTCTCTAAACCCTCTCTTCACTGCTATTGAACATGGGGCTGTCACTGACACCACTTGCCCAGCCCAAGTTTTCAGAGAAAGGGAATGTGTTTTCTAATAAACTGTGGGAGAATCCATACCAACTACTTAAAAAGTTCCCCAAAAGATAGATATGAGTCTAAGAAAGTGCCTAACATTGATTTTTCTGGGTCCCAAGAATGTCTTATTAAGGCCGTTTTGCTCCAATATTCTAAGACTTGTTTTGCTCTGTGCTCATAGTATTTAATGCAGCAACTCCATAGAGCTCATAATTTCATGTATTTAGAGAAAAAATGTAAGCATAGAAGCGCTAGTATCACATACAAGTTATATGGCATCGGAGGCCACCAAGAACAGATTTCTGTATTAGCAGTCTCCCATAGTTCATAGACTTTGTCTTGTTGTCTGTGCAGCTAATAATTCCACATGCTGCAGCCTTTGATAGCAGGAGCTTCAAGGACAACCCCTTCCCCAGAATGGTGGCACCAGGGACAGGGGTCCCATCCTTCTCATTTAATTAAGTATCTGACGTCAGAGACTGGACGGGCTCCTTATGCATCATCAATCTGCATCCTTCTTCCTCAGCCCTCACTCCACTTCTCTGTTGCTCTGTCCTGGAAACGTGCAGTACTTAAAGATCCTCACAGGTAATAGAGAGATGAAAATTTAAAACACTAGCCAACATTAATACCCAGAAAAAATTAAAAAACAAAAATACACATAAAAAAGAAGCCGAAGAAGGCAGAGCCATGGGAGTGGCAGGAGAGTAGAACAAAGAACTCTGTGGTCAAGGATGTGAGGCCAGGTGAGAGATGAGCACCTCAGTGCCAGGCAGGATTGAGGGATCTGAGGAAACGACGCAACAGTAAGTCGGTGAGCCACATGACACAGCACATCACCAAAATATTCACCCACAAATCACGGCAGCTCCTCCTTGCATGAGACCTTCTATTACCCCAGCCCTCCAAGGGCTCTGCCCACTTCTCTGGGGAGCAGTCTCTGGGGTGTAGGCTGGTGGGTGAGATACAAGTTTTGTGATCTTGGTCCAGGGTAACATTAAAGGATGCCCTCTCTGAAGTCAGGGTGAAAGTCTTTGGAGACCAGCCCTACAGAGTCCACTTCATGCACCCGCTGGCCTGTTGGGTACCCAGACACACATGGTGCAATACCAGGCACCACAGCTGACACAGGTGTATGGGGAGGGGAAGCCAGAGACAGCACAGAAGGGGCCGTGGGTCCTGGAGGGGCTTCTGACACAGGCTGTTGGGTAATTGGTTCACTTGACCACTCTCAAGTTTTGCTCCTTCAATAGGGCTTGATAGGTTTTTCCTGAAGTAAAGGAGAAGTTTAAAATGATCTCAAGTTTTCTCCTTTTTCTTTCTGGCATCTCTATCAGCATCCAACTGAGACAGTCTCTCGTTGAGCTGAGGGAGTCCTGCATGACGGTTTTCTTGGAAGCCACCTTTCTCCAATGCTGCAAGCTGTCTCTTGATGCTGCGCTGCGTGGCTACCAGGTCCAGCATCCACCACTGTCTGGTATCCTGGGAAGAAGCGGAAGTGATCTCTTCTCCAACATTTGTACAAAGCAGCTGGCAGAAGTGGGTTTGTTTGTTTGTTTGTTTGGTTCGTTTCTGTTTTTGTTTTTTCCCCAAGTTTTCATTTAATGCACTGTATAAGAAATGAACTTTTAGGTCAACTAAGTCTTTTTATAGAAGATGAAATGTCAAATAAATTAGACCCAGGTGAACATATAAGGTCAGCTAAGTGTCCAAACTTAAAGATGTGATGACAAGAGATTACTTTTTCTCCCCTACAATCTTTGGGCCAGAACTCCACAGCATATGGGAGTATTTATTAACAGGCATGGTGATCAGGGACAAGTTCCACTGACGCTGCTTTGATAATGTTATGCATGCCTGAAATCACCTCTGCTGCTTCTGCACTCCAAAGAACTTGTTGCTTCACTTGGAAGCTTTCTGTATACCTATTATTTCTCCAACAATACCTTATTTCCTATCTAATCCAGCCATCTCTGGCCTTCTCTGTGGGCACAAAGGAGTTTGACAACAGATGTGCAAGGCATAGCCTGCAGTGTAAGCTATCATGGTTAGCTACGTTATCAGTAATTCAGTAGAAGACTCTACTACAACAGCGTATTGGTCAGATCTTCCATAGGCAAGTTCTCGGACCACATGAGCATCCCCAAACAACCTCCTTCACAGACTTCCCTGGAGTCCTTCACAGTTTGGGCCAAGAATATCAAAAGCATCCTGCAGAGGTCATTCCACTTTATCCAAGATATTTGGAATGGCAAGGATGCCAGAGAACGATGATGTAACCTCACCACGGGCTCCCCCAGAAAGGTCAATGAGTTTGTCTTCTCTGATCATGACTTCCTCAATAAGTCTGTGACTTTTAAGCTACACTAATTTTAGGTGATCAAAAGTAGAAGCAATTTCACCACCTGCCACAATTGCTAGGCATTCCACCCCCGCAAAATCTGCATGTCTGCATGCACAATAGCCATGGCACGAACAGCACCAAGAAGCTGTTTCGGATAGTTATAAATGAACTGCTTCTCAAGAAAGCAATCGATTCCATGTTTAAGAATCAGTTTAACTTTCTCATTCATTTTTTTTCCCTTTTCTGCATGTTCTATGTTTTTTGCAAACTTGGCTATAGAATCAATTCTTACCTTGGAACCAAATATCCTAATTGTGTTGACATCCACTCCAGTATTTGCAATAAGATTACAGCATTTTCAATACACTTTGGTTGATTTACTCCATTTTAAAACAATTTAGCAGAAAATCTTTAAATAGTAATATGCTACAGCTCATAACTTCTTGATGATATAAAAAATACTGTACATGAAGGAAGTTAAGGTTACTAAAAAGAGATTAACCACCAAATGAATGTAAAGAGAAAATACTAACTTACTCTTTCACATAAATTAACTAAAATAAGTAGGTACTATGATGAAATAAGGAGCTCCAGAAAATAAAATGAAATAATATAATGAAGTTTGCAAGGAGGTAAAGTTTATAAAAACAAAACAGAAAAAGAAAGCTCATACTAGGAATCTCTCAAGCTGAAAGAACTTCATGCCCTGAGTTGAAATATTAAGGGATTCTATGTACAAAATATTGAAAGATTCAGGGAGTATATAAAAAAACAGAAGAGAGGAATACACAGTGTTTATAACGAAAGTAATATATCAAAGTTCGACCATTTAAAGTATTGAAAGAACAAGTTCAAGATGACGCAAAGGGATTGGTGAAAATGTGTGCCCCAGAAATTGAAGGTATACTGTGGTAGTTACATACTTTCCTGTCAACTTAAGGATATATAAAAGTGTAGGGGTAGAGTTCAGTTTGTCAATCAGGCCACAGACTGATGGTGCCTCCTTGTGGGTGGGGCCTTCTCATAAGGAGGGCCCTGGGAACTCCCCCCCACTCTACCTCCTCTCCCTTCATGAGTATCTCTGGATTTGTTTCTCTAGTCTACACAGGCAAACACATATACGCTATTGAGCTGTTTCAGCAAACTAAAAATTGTCATTCACTAAAAACAAGAAATTTGGAAAACAACTACTTAGATAACCAACTGAAAGAGGTCCAAAGAAAAGTGATCCAATAGAATGCAGAAATGATCTAACAGTATTAGCGTACCACCCCAAAGTAACTTTTAATTAAGATATTCCATAAATGGTTCCACCATCACATAATAAGGGAACTGCCAGAAATTCAAGCTGAATACAGCAGAAGACATGGAACAAGATCTAATTCCTGATTTCATGCGGATCTTGATTGACAGCGAAAAAATAGAAAAAAAATGTTTACCTTTATTTTACTACACAAACGATTGGCGTATTAATCCGCCCCCCCCCACCCCCCCACCCACCCGGGGAATGAACAACAGATACCTGGGTGAAGGGAGACAGGAGATGGTGTAAAATATGAAAATAATAATAATTTATAATTTATGAAGGGTTCCAGAGGGTGGGGGGATGGGGAAGGGATGGAAAAAAGAGGAGTTGATACCAAGGGCTCAAGTAGAAAGAAA
>NW_022106084.1:4831505-4833678 GCF_000313985.2 Echinops telfairi
TGTTTTGAAAATGTTGATGGCAACATATGTACAAATGTGCTTGACACAATGGATGTATGGATTGTTATAAGAACTGTGAGAGCCCCCAATAAAATGAGTTATTAAAAAAATTATTGGTAACACTGAGAAGAATTAGAGTTATAGAACACTTAATTGTGGCTATGGGAAACCAGTACATAGCCCAAGAAACAGTTATTCAAACAGAGCAAAGCTATACCACATCATGTAAAATCAGGAGAAATGTGTGTCAGGGTTGTATCCTTTTGCTTTGCTATCATTATTGCAAGGGCATTGACATAATAAAGTGGTTCTTCTAGCCAAATCCTCTGTCACTCCTCCCAAATGACCTTCTCCTGCATGGGTCTGGGTAAGAAGGCAGGGGAAGACACTGATAAGATTCACCTACAAGTCACTGTTAACAGGATCGCTGAGGTTGCTATCCTGCTGGGTGTCCAATAGGCCCTCTGGTAGAAGTAGAGCATGTCTTCTGGACTTGGTGATCCCTGCAAAATGAGCCGCTCTCATCTAGAAGACAGCTGTGACATCATAGGAGTAGATGTGCAAGAACAGAACCAGGAGTCAGCTCATGAGGCAAAGTGGTGGCTTTCCAAGAACAATGAAATTAGGTGCTTTGGGCCAAGACTGAATTACGGTGTGGGGTGCCACAGGGCATTTAATTGGGGGATCTGGCCTTGCTGATCCATGGAGTTACAATTGAATGCATTGGGGCTGAAGCTTACAGGAATGAGGTACCTCTAAGCACTCAATTCTGGGAGCTAAGCTCACTGATTTACAGAGCTGGAACTGAATGTCTTTGGATTGAGAATTATGTTGGAGCATGCAATTTGAGCATTTATTACCAGCCCTGAAAAAAACGTTCTAATATGGCCTGACTTAACAATTATCTTGAGCATTTCTTACTTTCATTGTAACCAGTTAATTCCTTAATAAACAATGAATATTGTCTGTGAACTCTTTGTGGCCATTTCACTAAATTATAGACCTAACAGAAGAAGAAGAGGGTGCTATGAGATACAGAGAGTATAGACTGAGTGTTGTGTGAGACAAAACACACATCAATCTGTTTACTGAGAAAATATTCTGAGATGCAGGGCTACATTAGGAACAGAGCATCGGGAATGAATGGAGGAAAACTCATGAAAAACTTTCAATACACAGATAACACAACCTTGCTGATTGGAAGCAAAGAGGACTTGCTGTAATTCCTGATGAGAAACAGACAGCCTTTACTATGGATTACACCTCAACATAAAGAAAACAAAATCCTCACATGTGGACCAGTAAGCAATATCATGATAAACAGAAAAGAATGAAGTGGTCAAAAATTTCATTTTACTTGGATATGACAGGTAGGAAGATGAGGGACAGAGGGGGTTGTCTCCATTGAAGGCCTATGCTAAACGAAAATCAGCTGGCCATGCCACAATACAGAAGATGGAAAGATATCAGGCACATGTTAGACACCTCCGGGGACAGTCCAATGCTGAGCTTGCTCAGACCAAAGTCACCTAGGTGCAGGTCAGCCTGGGCACGCATACTAGACGCCACACCTGCACCTGAACTCAGCCACTAGGAACAACCAAGAGCCTCCACCATGACTCCTCATGTGGGGATAGGAGGGAATAAAAGGCAGAGTCCAAGAGCAATCTCTCTCTTGTTTTGGTACTATTTCCACATGTTGTTTTTTTTTGCACTCCCCTAAAATGGGCATCTTCAGTCGTGAACTCTTGTGCAGTACCCCCTGTGGGTTTGCATGCATTCCAGAGATAGCACATCTATCTGAGACTGTGCAACCTAAAATTTCCCTTTCGCCGTAGAGGAAAGAAATAGAAGTCAAAAGAGACATATATTTAGAGACATATATCTATAGCCATGTATATATGTAAATATTTTAATTTATAATGAAAGGGATCTAGGCCAATGTACATATATTTAGATGTTAAATATTAAGATAGCAGATAGACGTTTGGTCTATACTCAAGGCCTCTCTTAAACAAGCACACTTTGTTATGATAACTTGACGCTCTTTGATGCTCACCTTCCTGACACAATCGCTGAAGACAAAATGGGTACATAAGCAGATGTGGTGAAGAGAGTGGATGATGCCCGGGTATCAAAAGAGGGGTCTTAAAGGCTTGAAGTTAAACAAGCA
>NW_022106084.1:4834682-4840481 GCF_000313985.2 Echinops telfairi
ACCTCGTCCTTCTTCCTCAGAGCAGGGGATGGTTTTGAACTGCTGACCATGTAACCCACTATGCCACCCGTGCTCCTCTTGGCCCATTTGGAAGCAGTAGTCAGGAAGTCAAATGGCCTATTACAGTGGACAAATGTCCTGCAAAAATCCTCTTTTAAGTGTGAAAAAAACAAAGATGTCACTTTTAAGACTAAGATGCACCAAGCCCAAGCCAAAGTATTGTCAGCCCCCTTATGTCCATGCACCGTCAAGGCAATTAATTAATCAGGAAGACCAAACAGAATCGATGCCTTCAAATTATGGTGAAAAATAATGAATACAACAAGGATTTCAGATGAACGAACAAGTTTGGATGCCAGTGGAAAAGACAAAACCAGAATGCTCCTTAGAAAGGAGGATGGTAAAGCGGTGTCTCTAAATTTCAGACCTGTCGGCAAGAGGGCCCAGAGTCTGGAGAAGAAGGTCACGCGTGGTCAGTTAGCAGGTCAGTGCACTAGAGGAAGACCCGTGAACTCATGCATAGCAAAAACTGTGAGGATCGCACAGGATTAGGAAGAGGCTTGTTCTAATTTCCGTAGGTAGCTATTAGACAGAACTGACTTGATGGCTACTAGCAACAACATGTTGGAAAAACACAAAACAAGTAACAATGTGAATTGCTTTCAGTTGAAATTTAAGCACTTATGGACTAGTGCACGCTAGTCAGACTTTAGTTGCTTTAAATAGCCATACTTTTTGTAACTGGACATGTACTATGAAATTAATCTGAGTGGTACATTTGCATACTGTCTCTGGAGTTGCTTATCAAATCCAAATGGAAATCATCATTTAAAATGCATTTACAGGGTTTATTCTCAGAACAAATATGATTTTAATGATAGAAAAGAAGACTGGAAATCACGGAGAGGAAATTCATAGCACATTTTCCAGAAGACTTTATTTTTGTTTAAACTGCAAGTATGTCACATTGCATAATAACACTTAAAGTGGAATGCGGCCTCATGAAAATAACAAGTGACAAATGTTTTCTTAAATGTTGCAGTAAATGAACTAGATATAAATTTGGCAAACAATTCAATTAATAATTTATTTAAATATAAAAATTATCTTAAAGCTAAAATTAACAAATGAGAAATGTTCATGTTTTCCTACTTACTTTCTATAACATTCATGCATCTATATTACAGAAATAAAGAAACATTTCACCATCTAGATTTTCTTATTAGAGGAGATATGTACCGACACTATTGACATAGCATTGGCATAGTCAATAAAATACAATAAATATCTTGCTGTTATTGGCTGATCTGAGTCAAGATCCATCTAAAATCAATAATGATATCTCTTGTTCCACGTCCTCTTCTGAATCCAACCTGAAACTCTGGCAATTCCCCATCTATTATGTATAATAGAGTTAATTTCTTCATTATGTATTATGAATAACCTTCGCAAAATTTTCCAGGTATGTAATGTCAGTGATATTATTCTTTAGCTTAAGCATTCTGTTGGGTTATGTTTATTTAGAGTAAACACAAACATGGATCTCTTGCAGTCAGTTGGCCAAGTAGATGCCTTTCAAATTTCCTGGTATCAATGGCTAAGTGCTTTCAGTGCTTCATCAGCTTGTTGAAATATTTCATTTGGTGTTCTATCATCTATTCCTGGATCTTTATTTTCTTTTTTTCGGTACCATTGGTAATTGTTCATATGCTGCCATTTGAACTGGTTGAATGTTGACTAGTTGTTTTTGGTACAGGGACTCTGTATATTTTTTTCCATATTCTTTTGATGCTTCTTGTATAATTGAATATTTTTCATATAGAATCTTTCAACGTTACAGCTCAAGGCTTGAATTTTTTCTTCATTTCTTTCCATTTAATATATGCTGACTGTGTTCTTCCCTTTTGCTTTAAAACTCTAGGTCTTTGCACATTTTATTATAATAGTTGTCTTTGTCTCTTTTGAGCTGCCTTTTGAAATTTTCTATTCAACTCATTGGTTTCACCATTTCTTCCTTTTGCTTTAGTTACTCTATGTATAAGAGCACATGTCAATCTCTTCTGACTTTCACTTTGAACTTTTCTTTCTTTTTGTCCTTTTACTAACCTTTACCTTTCTTCATTAATGATGTTCTTGGTGTCCTCCCACAGCTCATTAGGTCTTTTATCATTAGTGTTCAACACGTCAAGTCTGTTCTTGAGAGGTTCTCAACATTCAAGTTGAGTAGATTCAAGATTGTACTTTGGCTCCAGTGAATTTGTTTTAACTTTTTCACTTTACTTTTATTTTATTATTGTTATATGTATAATAGAATTTTGAAAATAATTTTATTGGGGGCTCTTATAACAATCCACACATACATTGTGTCAAGCACATTTGTACATATGTTGCTATCATCCTTTTCAAAATATTTTCTTTCTACTTGGTATCAGCTCCTCATTTTCCCCTCCCTCCCCAACCTTACCTCCCTCATGAACCCTTGATAGTTTATAAATTATTATTATTTTATCTTACACCAACCATTGTCTCCCTTCACCTACGTTTTTGTTGTTCATCCCCCTTGGTGGAAGAGTGCAGATATAAGTCAACCATTTTGATCAGTTTCCCATTTCTCTCCCACTTTCCCTCCACTCTCATGGTATCACTACTCCCATAATTGTCCCTGAGGGGTTTATCTGTCTTGGATTCCCTGTGTCGAGAGCTCTTATCTGTACCAGCACACATGCTCTGGTCTAGCTGATTTGGTAGAATTGCGGTCATGATGGTGGGGTGGAGGGTAGCTGTGGGCACAAGTACCGCACCATGTCACATTTTATCAGTGTGTTGTGTATGTGTGTGGTTCATTCTTACTTTCTTTTCACCTTTGAGCCAGTGCTATCTTGGGGGCTGTTTACGATTTGTTGACCTCTGGGTGGAATTGTTCTATGTGGTGTTCTCTTATTTGTGCTTGGTGAGTGTTGTTCTTTTGCCCATACTGGATCTGCAAGGATTTTTTTTGTAGGGCTGGGTTTCTTTTAACATATTCTTTGAGTTTTCCTTATCCAGGAAGACTCTTACTTCTCCAGCTATCCCGATAGATCATTTGGCTGGATAAAAGATTATTGGGTTTGTATTATTTCCTTTCAATTTTAGGACTATATTACTACAATCTCTTCTTCATAGTGTCTGCTAATAGGTTTGAGCATATTCTTGTTTGGATGGCTTTATAAGTGACTGTTTTTTTTTAACCCGTTGCTGCTCTTATGATTTTCTTCTTTTCCTCAAAATTGGATAGCGTAACTATTATATGCCTTGGTGAGTTCTTAGGATTCAGTCTAGCTGGTGTCCTCTAGGCTTCCTGAATAGTTGTTTGATTTTCATTCATTAATCTGGGGAAGTGTTCCTCTAAGAATTCCCTCAATATTTTTGCTGTTGACTTCTTCATTGTGTCTTGTTTAGGTAGTCCAATTATTCTAATGTTGTTCCTCTTAATAGAGCATCAGACATTGTTCTCAGGTTTTGTTCAGCTTCTCCAATTACTGTATGTACTCATGTATAAGCTGAGTTTTTCAGCACATTTTTAATGCTGTTTTTGTGGAAAAATTAGATGACTCGACTGGTATTCAGGTTGGCTTATACTTGAGTATATATGGTACCTTGTTTGACTGTCTTTCCCCTTTGTTGAAGTCTACCTGATTATCCTCTAGATCAGTAGTTCTCAACTGTGGGTTGTGACCCCTTTGGGAGTCTAACGGCCCTTTCACAGGGGTTGCCTAAGACCACTGGAAAACATAAATATTTCACAATATATAATTTTTTGTGATTAATTTTGTGATTAATCACTATGCTTTAATTATGTTCAATTTGCAACAATGAAAATACATCCTGCACATCAGATATTTAAATTATGATTCACAACAGTAGCAAAATTACAGTTATGAAGTAGCAACAAAAATAATTTTATGGTTGGGGAAACCACAACATGATGAACTGTACTAAAGAGTCACAGCATTAGAAAAGTTGAGAATCCCTGCTCTAGATCACTGGTACAACTCTCTGCTTCTTCAAGACTGTTGGTGAAGTCTCTGAATTTTCTACTTGCTTTTGTTACCGCTTCCCTTAACTCTTGTATTTCCCTTTGTTGTGAGCCCATTACCTTCTCTGTCTGTTCATCCTTTTTCTGTGTTGCTTCTCAGCAGCATTCTGAAGATTTCTTTCTGCAACAGGTCAATGTTTGCCTCTTCTATGAATGCCGTTAGGTTCAGGTTTTCCTGTGACATTGGATTTTGTTGCTGCTGTTTTCTTGTTGAGGTTGCTTATGCAGATTGATGTTTATGTGTTATTTTGAAGGAACTCGGTGCTGTTTTCCCAGAAGTCCTGGACTCTCTCATTGGGAGGTTCATAGGAATGCTTCTGTGAGCTGCCTGCAGTTAACTGCCCCGGGAGTTTGTGCTTCACCTTTGTTCCCCCGGGTTTCCCTCTCACCCTACCTCATCAGGATTCTGTGGTTTGGAGGGCAGGTTGGATGGCCCTCTCAGTTGTTAGGCTCCACAGTCAGCCCGTGTCATGTTACAGTACCACCATGTCTTCTGTGGGGGCCTGTTCATAGCTGTGTAGGACGCAGTATGAAGGAAAGTGCTGGCCTGGGTTTGAAACAAGGGTGTGGGTGGGCTGTGAGTGGGGATCGTCTGGTCCTGGCTAGAGGCACTGTGGGAAGGCAGGGAAAAGGCCCCAGCCATGTCTGTCAGCTTTGAGCACAGCTCCACTGCTCTAAGCACAGAGGGTCAGGGAGCACTGGGCAAAGCAGGGAAAGGGTATGAGGGAGAATGCTGGTCTTGGAGAAGGGATTCACCAGTTGGCAGCGGGGGAGTCCCGTGCAGTTTGAGGTGTCAAACCACAGCTGCAAGAGCCACTACTGGGCCACCGGAAGCTTGAGGTATGCCAGCCAGGGGTGATAACTGGGGTGGCGATCACAGAAGTCCAGGAGGCATGGGCAGGATCAATCCCTGCACTGGCCTGATTTCTTGAGATTATACATCAGGTGTGAGTCAGGTTCTGGTTCAGGGAAGCACTCTGGCTGTCATGGGGATCCACAAATCTCCCCACTCACTGCTCCATAGATCTTCCAGTGAACTTCCTACCTGGTCACCATCTTCCTGGACTCCCCCTATGTTTCTTTATTGATGATGACAAAGAATTTGACTGTGTGAATCATAACAAACTATAGATAATCTTGAAAAGAATGGGAATTCTAGAACACTTCTTTGTGGAACAAGAAGTAGTTGTGAGAACAGGGCAAGGGAATATTGCATGGTTTGATATCTTAAAAGGTGCATATCAGGGTTGTATCTTCTTGCCCATGTTCAATCTGTATGCAGAACAAATTATCAGAGAAGCAGGATTATATTAAGAAGACTATATCTTCATCAAGATCAGAAGAGAGCTTATTCACAACCTAAGATGTGCATATCATGCAACCTTGTTTTCTTAAATTGAGGAGGACTTGGAGCAGTGCTTACGAATATCAAGAATTGCAGCCTTCAGTGTGATCTACAACTCAATATAAAGAAGGCCAAAATTCTTACACTTGGATTAATTGGTCACATCATGATCCTTGAACCTCTAGAATAGGATGCAGCAGGGAAAAAGCCACTCTGAGAGGGACTTGAGGGCCAGACAATGATTCTAGACAAAGAAGGGTCTACTATTCAGTCCTGAGAAAAGGGCACTTGACTCACTTTCCCTCAGCTCCTCCCCACATCAGAGAAAAATATTGTATCTCCAACTCCTGTCTCCTTTTTTTAAAAATCATTTTTTATT
>NW_022106084.1:4841702-4848292 GCF_000313985.2 Echinops telfairi
AGTCCCTTTCTCAGATCATTGACTACTCCCAGAGATACTTGATCGTGAGTGTTTACCACATCTAAAGGCAGACTCACAAAGCTGATACCCATGGATGATTGGTCCTTTGACTTATGTCTATTCAGCTAGCTCTTTGCCAGCTCAGAGTTGAACCATTTCAGGGCTGAGAAGGGCACATTTAAAAGGGCAGTGAATCCCTACCCCCTCCCCAGGGACCACTGGGGGCTCTGAACCACCACTACCTGGTCAGACACAGTTCATGATAGGATACATGTTGTGCATGCAGCTCTTTCTGCACCAGTTTCATGGTACTGACCACAGTCATGGTGCCTTGGCAGGCCAGAGTATCAACTTCCACGAGGAAAAAAATGTTAGCGCTCAATGCTTAGCTATAAAGGAAAGTCGGGGTTGGTGAGGGCATGTGCTACATGGCAGTCATCACTAGAGTAGACATGAAGAGGCTCCACAGGATCCTGGTACCCTTATGCTACACCATTTTCATAAATGCATCCATACCATCATGAAAGCTAGTGAGATCCAGAAACCAGGTGACACAGTGTGCACCATTTGCACACAGCTATAGGGACACCAAGGCCTTATTGCAGCATTAGAGGCACTTCCATTTGGTGTAAGACTCACTACAGAGTCTGGAGGATGCTTCAGTTCAGTGGCCACTGAGAGAAACTCAGACTTCAAGTGCAACTTCATCATGTCCAGCAACATCATGAAAAGGAAGGCTACCATTTGCTGGAGAGGGCTAATGTCCCCAGGTGAGGTACCTATGGCCAGGTTGACCCATAGGGATTCTGTGGCAGGTGTAGGGTCTGATTGCCACTTTCTGGCTTTTTTTGTATTACTGCTTCATTGGTAAGATAGGTAGCTCAAAATACAATTGGTAAAGGTAGAAAAGGGGCAGGTTGTAAAACTCAGTTTTATTTTCATATCATGTGAGAAAACATAGGATTTTCTCAAACAAGTGTTACTTCTTCAGACTTTTCATTCTAGTGACTAAACAATCTTAGTGGTTGGAAAGAAAGAAAGAAAACAGAAAGAAAGAAAGAAAGAAAGAAAGAAAGAAAGAAAGAAAGAAAGAAAGAAAGACAGAAAAAAGAAAGAAAAGGGCAGGGGTTATGGGGTCAGATGATAATACACACTCCTTGAAAATAACCGACTTCCTGTCTCAAAGAATGTATAAGCAACAGGTGAAAAGGCAGAATATTAATCTGTCTCAATATTATGTTTTTTCTCAAGGATAGCATTTTTATATGTTATGATTTCTTTATAATATTTAAGAATAACTGACTGATGAAAGTAGAATTTAAATGAAAGAATGCTAATTTATATTTTAAATGTAATCAAAGGTTAAGAATATATTACTCAAAATCAAAACATCTTATCCTACAGTCTAATCCAATGTTTCTTTGCATGTTTTCCCATGGTAATACCAGACTTTACAGTTGAAAAGTCATCTCAGTAACAAATTTGTACGTGACTTTACATGAGTCTCTAAAACTTGTTTTATGACTCAGAATATATTTTAATGATACACAAATGCACGAATCTCTGAAATAAGTCTTTAGTAAGTTATAACAGTTGGGAAAATTCCAAGGAAGATAGTGACGGGTATGAAAAAAAGTGATCCAAATCCTATTATATCGTAGTAAAGACTTATTTCAGAGAGACATATTTCTAGAACAAAAAGAGAAATAAGGGGAGGGTGGAGAAGAAGCTTCACAGAAAATCACTATCCACTGACTAATTTTATTTTCCCAGTTTTCATGTAAATTGATTAAAAACATCACAAATATTGAATATGTTTTTAATTTAAAAACCCTACTACATTGAGATGCATAGAATATCACAACAAAGAGAGACGTGGGAGTAAAAATTTTTCAGGTCAAATAATTTTATTCTCTAAATACAAAAGTACATAATTTCTTCCAAATGAGTGTAGTTTGTATTTTATGAACATATACATTGATGTTAGAACCTGAATTAAAACCAAAGGATATGAATATGGGATCCCCAAAGAATAATTGGATAGCCAGAAAGTTGTAAAAGCCAAAAATTATTAATATGCTAAAGTTTCTGCTCAGTATCTTTTTCAGATGAATTTAAAATAATTTCACCTGTATAAGCAAATTCATCTCCTTTTAATGCATTATTTGAAATAGCATTTTTTACCTTGTCATTTTCCCCTGTGAACCTGAATTACTCATTTTTGCAGATGGATTTGGTCTAGTAACTTTTTGAACACCTGGGAGGAATAAGCCTTGGCTACTTGCCACTGTTACAGTCACATTTCTCTCTGTCCACCTAATTAATGAATTTTATTCAAAGATCCCATATGTAATACAAGGTGCTAAGTGACTGTGGACCACCCAGTGTGAAAAAATGTCCACACTAATCACACTGGACTCAGTATGCTAAGGAAAACAGGAAAAAATGCTTTGCTTAAGAAGTTATCAAATTAATATCATATAAAATGGCAGTGCACAGATGTTTTGACGTCTTTTTTGTCGTTAAGATTATGAGTATAACAGTAAGTCTTGAAGTTTCATGTTTTGGCAGCAATTTTAACTCAGTAGGGAAATTGTGATCAGATAGAATGTTTAGAATTAAAAGTACCCTTACTGTTTGCTTGTTTATCTATTTTATAAGGAGGAATACTATTTAAAAACTTGACTTTGCATCTTCTTTACTACTAATGCTACAAGTGAAAGGAAGAAAGATAGAAAAGGCCAACAGGGATGTTGGCAGAGACTTTGAAACTTGTTTTTGAATGTTGAGTAGATAAAGCAAATGGGGATATTGCCAAGTAAAAGAACTGAACAGAAAGTGTCCAAAGGCAGCTAGTGAAGAGAAAGAAAAGTGTTATAATAAAATGTGCAGACACAGAGTTAGAACACTAAGAGCGAAGAACAGACCCACCATGTCTCAAGGTGGAGGCCGGGGTGGGGTGGGGGGGCAGGAGGGGAGCAGAAGAAAAATTCCAAGCCTTGAATTGCAATGTTTAAGGTTTTGTTTAAGGTTTATGTGGACAAAATAATGAAGTATTAAGGAATAAGTACACAAAATAGATATACCAAAAATAATTGATTGATAATCAACCATTTCAAGACTTCTGCAATCCCAAACCAATTGTATTGTAGGATGAAGTTCAAGCTACATGGAAGGCATTGACAATGAATTAATAAAGAAGGCTCCAGGAATTAACAGAATACCTAATGAAATGTTCCAACACACGAAACTATTTACTTCATATTTTATTTTATATTTTAATATATTTTATTCAATCTTAAACAGGACAAAGACAAGGAAAAAAGAAAGACAATCTTCTGGAGGAGAAAAGTGCTCAGAATTAGGTCAAAGAATTAATCACCATATTTGTTGTTAATTATGAACGATAGAAAACAGAGGAGATTCCTGGCAAAACCATAACTGTGAGCAGATCCGTTCATCCTGCTGCAAGTGGGGCAAGGACAACCAGGGTTAGCACACATTTTGCAGATTAGAAAATCTCAGAGAATTGGTTCTGGGACCCTGACAACCTCAGTCATGGTATGACTCATGGCTTTCAAGCTCTAGTATTCCAGTTTCCATTAAAGATAAATTCAGACGCCCCTGAGGAGAAGATGAACATTTTCAGGGTTGACCAGGAGAATTTTAGCAACTCAATTTCCAACACATTCTGCCTAAAGACACAACGTTTTATATTGCCAGCTACTGGTCAGAAAGAATTCAAAAGAGCCCAAACTTATATCAAGACTCAAAATACTGTTAGGGACTCCCTCTGTATACCAAAGTCTTCAAAAACTAACATATTCTTATTTTATTTGTTTATCAAATTTACACAACATTCCATTTTCTCTGTTTCACCTGTATAATAACAATTACATTAGATAATTGTAATATTCCTTATTATCATTATCAGTTTCAATAGGTTATTTTCATATCTCTCTTGAAAGATTAAGTGACAAATTATTTTAGACAATTTTTAATTTTTTTAAAAATAAAGAATTATCTGGATATCATTCATATCAAACAAACTGAAAATTTTCACATAATTCTTTGATTCCAGATTAAATTTATACATTTCTGTATTTTCTTCAAATCATAATTGTAAAGACACAGAAGTTGAATTCCAGAATTCTAGTACATACCTAATTCTATATTCTGATTTTTAAATTAGCATTGTTTTGTTAAAAATTACAATAAAAAATCATAGAAATAAACTTAATGCTTAGTGGATTAAGTAAATAAAATTATGACGCACAATTAACACTAACATGAGTTTAGAAAGATTACTTTCTAATAAAACTATTCATTTAGTATGAATTTTTTACTACTTGCAACCAGTGTATTGGAAATAAAATGTGTATTAATTAATCGTTTTGTTTGTTGGTTTAATGCCATGATTTTAAGTAACAAAATAAAACTTGTCAAAATTTCTGAGAGCTAAAATAGATAGTTTGGGTAACTATAAGCAGACAGGGCAAATGACTTGTCAAGAAGGGTAAGAGATCTTCCTTGGCAAAGAATCAAGTAGCAAGAGCACAGTTGTTCTTTGGTGGTAGGGCACCTTGGAAAGTGAGCTAACAAGCCGTGGGAGTACACATGGATAGCGTAGTAACAAATAATGTATGAGCGCATTCTGTTTCCCAAAGGATCCACAAGTCTTCCAATAGAGGAAAGATAGGACACTCTATAGCATGTATAAGTCATATTCCATCATTAATTGCATTTCTTGTAAGTCTGAATGCAACATTACAAGCTGTTTCTGAAAAACACCAACTAAAGATCAAACTTAGCCCAACATTTGCTCTTGGTGGCTGGGGGGAATGAAATAGTCACTGTTCTTCAAGTACTATGGGAGGAATTTGTGCAAAAGAGACTTTGCAATTCCAGCTTAGTGTTATTTATTTTCATATTTAAGCACCTAATACACTTCCTAGGGAAAAGGAAAACAAAACAAGTGTCCAATAAATACTTGTATGTTTTTTCACAAAATAATTTTTCATTGAATTAACTTAAAAATGCCCTTGAGATGAATTAGAAAAATAATTTTGTCTTTCAGGCATGAAATAGAACACAGTTATGCCGGTTAAAAGTTAGGAGGTTATGTACGCAATGATGCTGAAGATATCATATATTCTTCCATATTCATACACACATAGATACAGTAAGAAGAAAATCTCACTGCCATTAAATGGACTTCAAGTCGTAGTGACCCTATCACTCACTCTCAGTGTCATGGAGTTGATACCGACTCACAGCAACCTTGCAGGACAGGGTAAAACTTGCCCAATGTATTTGTGAGACTATAACTCTTTAAGGGAGTAAAAAGCTTCATCTTTCTCCCCTGGGGAGACTGGCGATTTTAAACTTATGACCATGTAGTTAGAAACCTTGCAGTTATATATAACCTTATAAATATTATATAATACACATATATAAGATTATAATCATATCTATAGGATTGTAGGCCTGTATATGTATGTAGATGGCTATAATCCTATGTGAAGTCATTCTGGTGGGACAGATTACCAAAGGTTATCAGTTTGAACTCATCAACACCTCTTTGAGAAAAAAAAAATGAGACCATCTATTTGAGGAAGATGTACAACTTCAAGAATTCTAGAGAAAATTTATGTAGGATCTTAGTAAGTTGAAATTGAATCGATGGCAATGGTTTAACATATTTGTGTGGTTGCATGTGTTGTTCTTAGTTAATATTTACAAACGATTATTTAGAACGCAATTTCATTTTGCTTCAAAATAAAGAAGTCTATGCTTTGTGCTAATTGAAAAACCCTAGAAAGATGTAAACTAAGTTTCAAAAGTAATTTTATTTAGACATAAGAGGTAAGTTGGAATTTTCATCATTTATATTATAAAACTCTATATTACTGAAGGGTTTGGGTAGTTATAATGAATGATTTTCATAACCAGAAATGTGAAAAATATCTATAAATTTTAATTACACAATATTATTTTAACTACATTGTATATTCAAATCATAGCTTAATATTCAATTCTTAATATACTAGTTATATGCTTATATAATTATACATTGATAATTATATAAGTATATTATGATTGTTTTTGGGGGTCACAATTTGAACTAATTCTCTAATTTGTATTTTAACAACTTTTTGTTTTCTCATTGATTGGAAATGCAACAGAACATATGTTGTTTTTGTAGCTACATAGAGTCTGTTCTCACTCAGAGATTCTATGCACAACAGCAAGAAACAATGTGTGATCCTACTTCATCCTTACACTAGTTCTTATATTTGAGCCCAGTGTTGTAACAATGTGCAAGTCCATCTCGCTGAGAGCATTCCTCTTTATCATGGACCCTCCACTCTCCAAAGCACGATGTCATTTTCCAGAGTCTGGTCGCTCCTGATGACATGTCCAAATCACATGATTTGACATCTAATGACCTTCACTTTGGAGAGTTCCAGCTGTACTTCTTCCATGAAAAACGTGTGTACTCGTGGAAGTCAATTGTACATTTGATAGTTTTTGCCAACACCATAATTCAATGCCATCAATTCTTCTCTGGTCTTCTTTATTTATTGTTC
>NW_022106084.1:4848905-4851047 GCF_000313985.2 Echinops telfairi
GGGATGGTTTCATCTTTCCTCCTTGGAGCAGACCTAGTGGGTAGCAATCCAGTGCTTACCCAACAGTGTCACTGAGACTCCAGTCTCAGCGATTAGCCACAGAGAACCTTATAATGCAATAAGCTAGCATGCAGAAATCAAAAACTTGGGTCTCAATTCTAAGGTGTGCTTTTGGGCTACTACTTACCAATATAATGTGGGTGGATGTACAACTAGAACAACTTCAAATTTGTGGCGCTATCACACAATCAGTTATTCATCAAAAATGCTTACTGCCCAGTAGACCTACTCTTTGGGGTTTCCTAGACTGTAAATTTAATGGAAGCAAATAGCTTATCTTTCTCCTGAAGCATGACAGTGAGCAGTGAAGAGTGGCATTTCAACCACTGACTTTGCTGTTATTAGCTGGATGGTTAGCCCATTACATCACCAAGGCTTCTTCCCATGGATATACCTACATGCAAAAATGTGATTTCATGTTTTTAAGTATCGGATAAGTAATGACTTGTCAGAATAAAATAAAAATAAATATGCATTACTACTCAGTCTAGACGTCTGTTATCCTCTGAGAATAGATTTATTGAGTTAAAAGATCTACTGAAGTACTTATTCATTATGGGACAATATTTTTCATCAATCCTTCCTTCCCTTTTAAAGATTAGGGGACTTTCACTGCCATCTGTGTTTTCAGTTTGCACAGGGGGACGTCAGAGATTTCAGTGGCCTATTGACAATCATCCAAACTGAAGACTGCAATAAATGACCCTTTGTATTTCATTGAAGAGTTGTAATGAGAAACTGACAGATTTTTGGAGTTGCTGAACTATTAGATCATTTCAGAGAGAAACAGCTATACAATTTTTTGTCTTCCTCCTTTTCCCTCTACTAAAGTGATAATTCATTGCATATTTGAAAGAACATCATTTTTATATTAGGACTAGAATTTTTAAAATTCCAAGCAGCTTTTATATTTTCAGTAGATGATGTTTGAAAATTTTGTGTATAAGGGATTTTTTTTTGTATGTGTGTGTATTTTTTTTAATGACAGAATTTTTAACAGAACAGCTTTCTACTTCCCATTCCAGATGGGGGAGAAGCAGCATATTGAAGTTATTGGCAAAGAAGGAAAAAGAATAATGTAAATCATTCCAAAAGGGGAGTAGTATTTGGGGAAATCCCTAAGGAATTGACAAAGAATATGTTGTAGCAGAGAAAAGACCCAGGATGTTTAAGTTGCCAATACATTAGTAACATGCTGAACAGAAAAAATGTTTGAAGTTGTCAAAGATTTTGTTTTGTTTGAATCCACAAAAACATTCTCATGGAAGTGGCCATATAGACATCAAACAATGCATTGCATCCAGGAAATCAGCTGCACAAGGTTTCTTTAAAATGTTGAAGAGCAAGGATTTCATTTTGAGGGTTAAGGTGTACTTGACCCAGGCTATGTTTCTTTCAGTTACCTCACATGCATGTGGAAGTTGGTCATTGAATAAAGAAGACCAAATAAGAATTAATTCATTTTAATTATGGTGCTGGCAAAGAATAATGAAAGCCCCATATATACTCAAGTATAAGACAGCCTGAATATCAACCGAGGCACCTAATTTCACCACAAAAACCGCATTAAAAATGTGCTGAAAAACTCGGCTTACATAGGAGTATATATGGTACATTGGCCTGCTAAATGAACAAACAAATCTTTCTTGGAAGTGGTACAACCATAATGATCCTTGGAAGCACTGATAGGGATTATTCTTCTCATGTATTTCAGACATGTTATCAGGAGAGAGGAGTCCCTGGAAAAGGATATCATGCTGGATAAAATAAAAACAACAAAAAGCAAAATGGTCTAGGAAAGGATTATATGTAGATTTTGGAAGAGATTACAGCAATGGCCTCAAACATAACCACAATTGTGAGGATGGTGTAGAAGCAGGCTTTGCTTCATTCTGTTGTACATGAGGTCCCTATGAGTCAGAACTGGCTCAAAGCCACCTAATAACAATAGCAACAATTATACATGTTGATGGCATCAAAAGGGAAATGACTTAATATTGTACAAGGGATAGCTACTCCCCCACTAAAAAAAAAAAAAATGGAAGAAAGCTCCGCTGAGTGGAACTTTTCTAGAATGCATGT
>NW_022106084.1:4851542-4853411 GCF_000313985.2 Echinops telfairi
TTGTAATGTTGAACAAAGCGTACAAGGACAGCACAATGGGAAAAACTCAAATATATGAGTGGTTTTCTCAATTCAAAAAAAAATGAAATGTTGATTGATGGCAAAATTCATTCTGGATATCTGTCAACTTCTGAAACAGATGAAAATGTTGACAAACATTCACGCACTTGTGCTTGAAGACTGCTGAGGACCATTGAAGAGATGTGGAAATGATCGGGACTATCTGGAACTCAGTTCAGTGAATTTTAGTGGAATATTTGGGAATGAAAGGGTTACTGCAAAATTTGGATTCTGACTGACCAAGAAAAAGAGTGTCGAGTGGAAACATGCCATGCTTTGAAAGAACAGTCCCAAAGCAGCCCAGCCTTTTCCCCAAGTTCATTACTGGTGTCGAGACATGGTGCTATTCTTACAACCCCAAAAGCAAACATCAGTCAACCCAGTGGAAGACACATCATCACCTTGACCCTCCAAGACCTAGTCAAGTGAAATCAAAGATCAAGACAATGCTCATTTGTTGTTGTTGTTTTTTTTTATGTGAGGGGGATAGTGCATTTGGAGTTTATTCCACCAGGTCAGACTGTTAATCAAGCCTTCTATATAGAAGGTCTGAAAGATTCTGTAACAGTGAGCAACAAAAAAAGACCTGAATTGTGGCAGACAGGGGACTGGTTTTGCTACCACGACAATGAATCTGCTCATGCGGCCATCCAAGTGTGCCAGTTTTAGGAAAAACACAGCATGCCTCTCTTGCCCTATGCACCTTACTCACCGAAATTGTTCCGCATGACTTCTTTTGTTTCTGTGAATGAAGAAGAACATGAAAGGACAGTGATTTCATGATGTAGAAGAGGTGAAGATCCCCCCCAATACCGTGACCCCAATTCTACCTTACATATCTAGCTGGACCAGACAGAACATGTACACAGATACAGATAAGGGCTGGAAAAACAGGGAATCCAGGACCGAGAAACCCCTCAGGACCAATACTGAGAGCAGTGAAACAGGAGGGAAAGGGAAGGTGGGTGCGGAAGGGATAAGGGATCACAATGATCTACATATAATCCCCTCCTAGGTGGGGGCGGGAATACAACAGAAAAGTTGGTGAAGGGAGACATTGGTAGGTGTAAGACATGAAAAAATAGTAATGATTTATAAATTATCAAGAGTTGATGAGGGAGGAAGGTTGGGGAGAGAGGAGGGAAATGAGGAGCTGATTCCAAGGGCTCAAGTAGAAAGAAAATATTTTGAGAATGATGATGACAACAAACTTACAAATGTGCTTGACACAATGGATGGATGAATGGATTGTTATAAGAGTAGCATGAGCCTCCAATAAAATGATTTAAAAAAATAAGAAGAGATAAAGAAAAAAATGAAGGAAGTACTATCAAAAAATTAGTTTGAAAAAATGTTTCCAAGAATGGACCGGGTAGTATGGCAGGGACCAGATCAAATGTAGGGATGCACATGGTAGACAACTGAGGAAGAGGTGGGGAAAAGGAACCAAAAAAATGATGAAAATAAGGAAGAAATGGGTAGCAGGGGCACGGGGTGCTAACCCACCCAAGGGGACGGTATTGTTTATATCTCCACAGGAAATGAGGGACCAGACTTCAACCCAGTGCTCCAAGGTGTGAATACAACATGCCGGCGTAGAGTAGGGAACCAATGGAGAAGTCTGGGGGGTTGGCCCCAGCCCCAAATGCTAAGTGGATGCCTGCCGCTCCCCTAAGAAGAAGTTATTTCAAAGGATGGCAGTGAATCCGCACCTCTGGGAGAAGGATATATCTGACCAGAGCACACAGGAGCAGATGACGGGGGAGGAGAGGAGACTGGAGCACATCCTGGCCCACCAGGCCTTGAGGA
>NW_022106084.1:4855166-4894597 GCF_000313985.2 Echinops telfairi
TTTTGAAAATGATGAAGGCAATGAATGTACAAATGCTCTTTACACAATTGGTGTGTGTATGGATTGTGATAAGAGTTGTATGAGCCCCTAATAAAATGATTAAAAAAGAAAATGGAAATTATATACAGAGTTCCCGAACTTGCTAACATTCTACCTTTTCTAGCATCTTATCAAGAACCAAATGTGATGAAGTTTAAACTGCACTGAAAGCATTAGCCAAAAACAAGATTTAAGGAAGGGATGGCATAACACCTGAAATGTTTCAACAAGCTGATGAAACATTGGAAGCACTTATTCATTTATGCCAGGAAATTCGGAAGAGACCTCTTTGGCCAAATGAAAAAAAAAAAAAAAAGAATATTTGTACCTATTCCAAAGAAATGTGACTCAACCGAAGGCTCAAATTATAGAACAATATCATGGATATCACATTCAAGTAATATTTTGTTCAATATCATACAGAAAAAGTTGCAGCAGACCTTGACAAGGAATTACCAAAGATTCAATCTGGATTAAGAAGAGGATGTGGGCATCATCAGCTTTCTTCACCACATTTTTTTATGCACCCATTTGTTTTTAGTGATCGTATTGGGGAAGTGAGCTAACAATAATATGATTTTTTGTTCTTTGATGCCTGATAACTGATCCCTTTGGCACCTCATGATCACACAGGATGGTGTGCTTCTTTCATGTCTTCTTGGTTTTTTTCCTCAGCTAGATGGCCACTCGTTTACCTTCAAGCCTTTAAGATCCCAGACGCTATATCTTTTGATGATAGCCGTACTCTACCAGCTTTCTTCATGACATTTGCTTATGCACCCACTTTGTCTTTAGAGATTGTGTAGCGAAGGTGAGCATCATAGAATGCCAGTTTAATAAAACAAAGTCTTCTTGCATTGAGGGAGGACTTGGGTGGAGGCTCCAATTGTTTTATGTACGGATTGTGTTGAGTTGTATGAGCCCCAATAAAATTATTTTTAAAATATGAAAATAATAATAATGTATAATTTATCAAAGGGATCAGTGAGTCCAAGGGCTCAATAGAAAATAAATGCTTGGCAAATAATGGTGGCAACATATATGTACAAATGTAGTTGATAAAATTGATGTATGGATTGTTACAAGAGCTGTAAGAGCCTTCAATAAAATGTTTTTAATAAAAGAGAATGTGGAACAAGGAATATCATTGCTGATGTCAGATGGATCTTGGCTCAAAGCAAAGAATACAAGAAAGATGTTTGCATGTGGTTTATTGATGATGCCAAGGCATTTGAAAGCCATTTAATTGCATGAATCATAGCAAACTTTTGATAACTTTTAAAAGAATGGGGATTCTAGAACACTTTATTGTGCTCATAAGGAACTTGTATGTAGATCAAGAGGCAAATGTGTGAATAGAACAAGGTTAAACTGAATAGTTTAAAGTCAGGAAATGTGTGTGACGGCTGTATCTTCCAACCACAAATACTCAATCTGAAGGCAATGAAAATTCTCAGAGAAGCTGGCTTATATGAAGAAAAAGGTGGCAGGGTTGAAGCAACATTTGTTAAGAACCTGTGATATACAGATGACACTGCTTTGCTTGCTGAAAGTGAGGACAACTTGAAGCACTTGCTGATGAAGATCAAGGGTTGCAAGCCCCAATATGAATTAGAACTCTTTGAACAGAAGACAAAATTCTCCATAACTGGATCAATAGGTAACATAATAATAAATAACATTTTGAAGTTGTCAATTTTTTTTTAATTGGATCAACAATCAATGCTCATGGAAACAGCATGTATTAGTCTGGGTACATTAGAAAAAGAAATTCACAGAAACTCATGTATAAGAGACAGTTTTATATAAAGGTTAAGTGCATATCAAGAAAACATCCCAACCCGGTGCTGCCCAAGCCCACAAGTCGAATATTAACCCATATGTCCGACACCAATCCACAAAGTCCTCCTCCATCTCACAAAACAGATGCAATGATGCTGACTGCAGGAGGAAAGCCGAGTAAGTGAATGTGTAAGCATCTCAGCGCTGGCAGGGGTCTCCGCATGGCTGCTCCAGCACCCAGGGCTGCATCGGGGTAGGTCCATGTGGCTTCTCCATGGGATGTCATGCAGGAAGTGAGCCTTGATAGCTGAAGCAGGGAACTGGCTAAGGCAGCTGCACCCTGGTCTGACCATCAGAGAGTAAGAGACCTGAGAACTCGAAAGGCGAGGCTCACCAAGCCATTTCTCTCTCTTCCCTTCAATTAAGCCCTCATGTATTTATCAGCCAGGTTGGCACAATAAACTTTAACTAACTCACAGCATTCAAGAGATCAAAAGATACATTGCATGAGGTAAATGTGCTGCACAAGACCTTTTTAGAGTATTGAAAACAGGGATGTTATTTTGAGGGCTAAGGTGTGACTGACCCCCAAAATGATATTTTCAACGGCCTCATCTGCCTGTGCAAGTTGGACATTGAATGAAGAAGACTGAAGGAGAGTTGCTGTATTTGAACTGTGGTGCTGGAGAAGAACACGGACATCACCCTGGACTGCACAAAGAACAGACTGATCTGTCTCAGACGTGTGGCCAGAATACACCTGGGAGGCAAGTATGTCTCAACAATAGGAACACTTATGAGGATGGTAGAGGGTCAGACAATGTTTTGTTCTGTTGAGCAGAGCGACACATTGGTCATCTTAGTTTATATCCTAAGAAACGGTGACAAGGAAACCATTGGGACAAATAATTCTATTAGCAAATATACTTCATTCTAATCAAGGGTTAGCTTATAATTGTCAAAGAAAGTTTTTGAAAGGTATTCGACAATAGAAAATTAATCTCTTAAGCCTGCAGATAAATTATTTATTGCCACTCATTTGATTTTGAGATATAATAGAATTGCTCCATGGGTATTCAAGGCTATCCTGTCTAAGGAAGCAGAATGATAGGTCTTTTTGTCTTTGGATTATCTGGGTGGTTATGAATGACCAATTTTTTTTTTAAGTATCTAAACACTTTACCAGGGAAGCGTAAAGATGAATTTGGTAGCTTGATTCTATCAAAAAAGGTTGATTCACTGTGTCATTGTCATCAAATGATTTCAGATAGATCAGATGTAGCAGAGTAAATGAAGCAAACCAAGACTACTAATTAGAATGAGTGCATAGAAGAGCTAGTTAGGCACATCTCTTCTCTTCTCAAATCCCTATTTGGGGAAGTCATCTCAGTAGTTTGACCTTTGTAGTCATCTTGGGCACTTGGTCACAGTGAGAGTACTTTTACTATAGAGACTTGAAAAATGCTAATCACCATGTGAACTGAATTTAATTTAACAATAAGTTAAGTAGGACTGATGGCAAAGTAGGTTAAGCATTGGGCTGCTGACCTAAAGGTTGATAGTTCAAATCCAGTCTGTTTCACAAGAGAAAGAAGTGGTTTGCTTACCCAAAGACTTACAACTTTGCAAAACCTAGGAGGCTAAGGGGAAGGCGTGGGGAGAAGGGGGAACCAACCACAATGATTTACATATAACTCCTCCCAGGGGTATGGTCAATAGAAAAGAGGGTGAAGGGAGACAGCAGTTGGTGTAAGGAAAGCTGTCTTTTGATCTCTTGACTGTTGTTTCCATGAGCACTGATCATGGATCCGAGCAATACAAAATCCTTGACAACTTCAACCTTTTCTCCATTTATCATGATGTTTCCTATTGGTCTAGTTGTGAGAATTTTGGCCTTCCTTACATTGAGTTGTAAGACATACTGAAGGCTATAATCCTTGCTCCTCATAAGCAAGTTTTCTAAGTTTTTCTCACTTTCAACCAACAGAGTTGTTATCTGTATAATATAGACTGCTAATAGGTCTTCCTCCAGTCTTTATGCTGCACTCTTATTCATTATAACTGAGCTTCTCTGAAAATTTGCTCAGCTTAGAATTTGAACAAGTATGATGATAGGCTATGCTCTTGACGGATACATTTCCTGATTTTAAACCATGCAGTAGTCCTTTGTTCTGTTTGCACATCTTTTTCTTGATCCATGTTCAAGTTCCTCATGAGCACAATGAGTTGTTCCAGAATCTCCATATTTCTCAAGGTTATCCACAGTTTACTATGGTCCACACAATCAGATGGCTTTGCAGAGTCAACAAAACACAAATAAATATCTTTATAGTATTCTCTCTCCTTTGAGCCAAGATCCATTTGGCGTCAGCAATGGTTCCATGTCCTCTTCTAAATATGGCATGAGTTTCTGGAAGCTCCCAGTCAGTGTACTGCTGCTACTATTGTTTGATTATCATCAGCAAAAGTGTACTCACATGTGATATCAATGATATCGTTCCACAACTTGAGCATTCTGTTGGGTCACTTTTTTTTTTGCATGGGGTATGATTATCTTCCGGTCAGTTGGCCAATTAGCTGTCTTCCAAATTTCCTGGCATAGATGATTGAGTGCTCATACAGCTATCTGAAACACTTCAGTCGATATGCCCTTCATTATTGGAACCTTGGTTTTTGCAAATTCATTTAATGTAGTCTGAACTTCTTCCTTCACCACCATTAGTTCTTCCTCATATCCTACCTTCTCAAATGTGGACAATCAACTAGTTCTTTCTGGCACAGTAAGTGTTTTTAAATAAAGAATGTCTAAACACAGGAATAGTACACTGTTGGAAATACTGCTGGAAGAGGGGCCCCTCAGGTCACAAGGCACCTGAAATGCGACTGAAGAGGCAATCATTTCTTGGAGGAGAGTAGACTGAGTAACCTGAGTCTGGTAAAGTTTGTGGGAGTGGAGACTTCTGTATCTTCATTTGCTGATGGGGCAACACTTAATGTACAGAGAAGCAGCTGCAAAAAATCATCTAATGATTAGAACTTGGAATATTCAAAGTATGAATTTAGGAAAATTGGAAGTTGTCAGAAATGAAATGGAATGCATTAAAATTGACATCCTAGGCATTAGTAAGCTGAAATAGATTGATATTGGCCATTTAGAATTAGAAAATAATTTGGTTTACTATGCTGGGATTAACTCAGTCAGTAGGAATGACATGGCATTCACTATAAGAAAGGATCCTGCTAAATTCATCATGAAACACCTTACTATCTGTGATAGAATTATATCTACCTACCTTCAAGGAGACCCAATAAACAAATTATTATTCAAATTTATGCACCAACGACAAAAGCTCATGATGAAGAAATTGAAGAATTTTATCAAAGTCATCAGTTGGATGTTGATGAAACACACAATAAAATCCATTGATAGTTATTGGTGATTGGAATACAAAAGATGGAAACAAAGACAAAGAAACAGTAGTTGGATAATATAGATGTGGTGATAGAAATGACGCTGGAGATGGCATAATAAAATTTTGCAAAACCAATGACTGGTTGATAGCAAATACCTTTTTTCAACAACACATGGATCTGCCCAGATGGCATATTCAGAAATCAAAATGACTATATCTGTGGGAAGACATGATGGAAAAGCTCAATATCAGCATGTAAAGTCAGACCAGGTGCTGACTGTGGATAAGATCATCAATGGCTCATATGTAAGTTCAAGGTAAAGCTGAAGAAAATTAAAACAAGTCCACGGGAGCCAAACTACAACCTTGAGTCTACCCCAACTGAATTTGAAGAATATCTCAAGGGCAGGTTTGAAGCATTGCACACTAATGACAGACCTGCTGAGCTGTGGGAGGACATCAAGACCATCCTTCATGAAGAAAGCAAAAAGGTCACTAAAAAATAGGAAAGATAGAAAAGATCAATGTGGATATCAGAAGAGACACTGAAGCTTACTCTTAATTATAGGGTAGCTAAAGAAAATGGAAGAAAGGATGAATAAAGAGCTTAATAGCAATTTTCAAAGCGTGGCTCCAGAAGGCAAAGCCAAATATTCTAATTAAATGTCCAAGGAACTAGAATCAGAAAATCAAATGGAAGAACACACTCAAAATATCTTATATTGAAAGAATTCAAGAAACAAGTCCAGCCTTCAATACTGAATGATGCAGGAAACATCAAGGGAGGATGGCATTCCCGATAGATAGTCCAAAAAACAGAGACTTCTTCTGGCAAGAAAATAAAAGCATATCAAGTTAGGAAACCCTTACAACAGATGGTGATAGGAGTGGGTTTTGTCGTTGTCACGTTTCCTCTTTATTCCTCTAGCAAATCAATACCAAGCCCTCCTCTTGAGCGTATTTTTATTCTCTGACTCTTCATTATGATATTGTTAAGTGTCGTACATTTTTTTCTGATTCATATCAACCCTGTGCATGTCATCCTCCGGGCTATGTTTCTTGTGTTAGCTTCTTATTGTAGCCACTGTCAATCCATCTCCAGGAGATTTCTCTCTTTTTCGCTGGTCCTCTACTTTCTGGAGCCTGATTCCCTTTCCCTAAGTCAGGGAGCGAAGTCTCACCATTCTCACTTCTAGGGAGATATTTAACATTCTGGTTAAATATCTTCCATAATAATTTTTTGTTGTTCTTCTGGAACAGCATTCTCAGCCAACATCATAATTCAAATGCGCAAATTCTTCATTTTTCCTTACTCATTGTCCAGCTTTTGCCTGGATTTCTGCTTTAGCAGAAGAAACTGAGGTCCTGTTTGTTTTTATTTATCCAGTAATTTACCTATGAAGCCCAAGAATGTATACAAACTAATGCTGCCTCCTCACACCCTTACAAGTTCTCGCAGGGTATAGAATCCTTGAGGACAATAACGGCACCAGTATGCGAAGCACAGCTCAGAAGGACGCCTCACGGGAAGGCACTGAAGAGAGCGGCAAGTGTAGAGCTTCCCAAGCAGAAGACAAAAACCTTTGCTTCTGTGTGTGTGTTACAGGGTCATTTTTGTTCTTTATTTAAATCATGTCGACATATATGCAGCATACACAATTTCACCTACTTAAGGTAGAATTGAACTCCGTTTATTTATATGTCCATGAAATAGCTTTCTGCCACCAACTTTGACGTTATCAGGGTGTTCCCTGTTTTCATTTGGGTTAGACTTCTCTAGATAGAGCGCATTCAAAGGGTATCTTTGCAATAGTAGAACTTCTTAAGATCTAATGAACTCCATTCCGGATATGATTATTGCTCTTTTTCTCTTACTAACCATTTCTAAAGGGAGATAACCTTTGATTGCATTTCTGATCCTTAAAAGTGTTTAATTATTTTCCCTCCTTTATGTAAGGAGATATTGTACTCATCATGTCTCATTTGAACACTAGTATCTTATCCACCCCCTCAGCTTCCAATCCTCCTTTTAATGTGCAATATACCATAATCTGTACTATGCAGAAGCCTAAAGCTATAGGCAGAAATGCTGGTTTTTTTAATTTTTCTACTATGAGTCTGTTTATTAAAAAAGATTCTCTAAAGGGTTTACCCAAGACAAACTAGGATTATTCTTCATGTCCAAGTGCTTCTCTACACATTGAAGTAGGATCCCCAAACAAGTATTGGGAAATCTAATATGTTTTTCTTAGACTTATTTCTTCTGATCAACATGATACTGCCCCCATGTATACAAGAAAGACTAATCTATCAACTGACCACTGACCAGTCACACTTTCATAGAAGGACAAATAATTGAAAATCTAAAGTGTGACTTGATATATAATACTTAAATATAAATTAATTTCTTACATTGGATTACTATAATCATCAACCAAAATAAATAACCTCTAGAGAACTTTTTTTGTCCACATTATCATGTACTATTATATGAGAGCCAAATTGTGCCTGAAGGCAAGTATTGTAAAATAACGCACACTTATGGATATATTATATTACGGTGTACTTAGTGACAATATTTACAAAGTCTTGCATCAGCAGTTTATTTGTCTACCCTGGGAGCACTGTTAATTGCTCTATTATACTAATGGTTTATGTATAACTGAGCCTTCAAATCAGCTTCATTTAAAATTGGCAATGGTAGCTTACACCTGCAAAAAGGTGAATTGTTTTTCCTAGCTGGGGAATAGAAGAGACTGTTTCTCATAATATAGCATGTGCCTAAGGAATAATATTTTTGTTTTCTTTGATGAATGTGTAAAGCCAGAAGACAGACTTATATACTAAAATAAATGTGCTTTTTTAAAAAAAAGTAGGGAAAATCATAGTTCCCATAACCTAACCACATGCAGGAGAGATTCTTTGTTTAAAATATTTGTTTGAATATATATCAGGCACAGAAGATAGAATTACAGAATTATCCTGTTTGTAAATTTGTAAGCTCATTACTTAGATCACATTTTCCCACTTGAAAAACATAATCCTTTTATTAAAATAATTTACTAATAAAGGTTATACTTTCTTACTTTAAATAGCATCAATAAGAAGGATTCAAATATCTTATGGTTAGGCTGATACAATCAGTTGATTGGAATGATACAGATCATGTAATTTAGAGATGTGGGGAAACCTAATTGTACAATAAAAGTATACCTGATAACCTATTAACTAATACCAATCTCCATTGATAGAAATAAACAACATTAAATTACTTGGGGCTTTAAACAATTTCATAACTTCCCATGTGACATTTTTCTCAACACCAAAATCACCTCACTCACCTCAGTAGTTAGCTCTGAGAAGATAGAGGCCTTGTCTCTGTTCTTCTTTAGAGTCAGCAAATGAAGAAAAAGGTTCAGTATAGCTTAAGAAGATAAATTAAAATATTATGGTGAAATGTGCAAAGACCAGGTTAAGAAAGCCAAAAGGAAGAACACATTCAGCATGTCTGATACTGAAAAAACTCAAGAAAACAGTCAAGCATCGAGTGGCAATATTGTAAGTTTCTATGGGAAGACATTGGATGATACAGGACGTATCAACAGAAGATTGAAAGGATGCAGAGGCACTGTTCAGAAAAATTCAAACAAAACCATAGTCGACCGTCAACCATTTCAAGAAGTAGCATGTGCACAAGAGCCAATGATACTACAGGAAGAAGTTCAAGCTGCACTGAAAGCATTGGCCAAAACAAGATTTGAGGAATTGATGAAATACCAGTTGAAATGTTTCAGCAAGCTGGTGAAGCACTGGAAGCATTCAATTGTCTGTGGCAGGAAATTTGGAAGACAGCTACTTTTCAAACTGAATGGAAGAGATTCATAGTTATACCCATATTTACATCCATTCCAATGAAAGGTGACCCAATAGGAGGCTCAAACTATAGAACAATACCTTTCAAACTATATGCAAGTAAACTTTTGCTGAAAATCTTCCAACAATGTTTGAAGCTGTACATTGAGAGGAAGCTATCAGATGCTCAGACCTGATTCAGAAGAAGTTGTGGGAAAAAAAGAAAAAGATATAATTGCCGGTATCGGCTGGATCTTAGCTGATACCAGGAAGATGTTTCCTTGTGCCTTTGGCTGTGTAGATCACAACAAACTATCACTAGCTTTGAGAAGAAAGGGAATCCCAGATCTCACATCAACATCGTTGTTAGGTGCCATTCAATCAGTTACAATCCTTAGCAGCTCTGTGCACAACAGAGTGAAACACTACCCGGTCTTGCACCATCTTGCACATTTCCTATCCCCTCGCCCATTACTGAAGTCAAGGTCAGCCCATCTCATCGACGGCCTTCCTCTTTTTGGAGACCCCTCCACTTTACCATCATGATCTCTTTCTCCCAGGACTGGTCTCCCTTGACAATATGTCCAAAATGTGTAAGACGAAGCCTAAGCCTTGCCATCCTGGCCTCTAAGAAGCACTCTGGCTGCTCTTCCTCTAAGACAGAACAGTTAGCTTTGTCCTTGGAGCGGGTCATGGTACCTCCACACATCAACATATCAAACCCAAACCCTACTGCCATCTACTTCATTCAGACTCATGACAACTTTTCTCCCAGGACGACTGGTAGATTCAAACTGCTGCCTAGGTCATTAACAGCCCCACTATGCTATCTGGGCTCCTTTCAGCATATAAATATTTATTGAATACCTGCAATGTGCCTGGAGGGACTCTGGAAAAGACTGGAGAAACAAGGTAGTGATGTATAAAAGCATTGCGACAAAATGTTAGAAACAATATTAAACAAAGTCACCGAAATGTGAAGCTATTGTCCCTTGACATATCCTCCCCGTAGGTCTATGTGCTTCTAAAAAAAATGTTTCTATCTCTCTACCCCTGCCCCCCAAAATTAGCCCTCTTAGATTTACACCAAGTCAAATGGCAGTTTTGGCATCCTTCAGGGTCTCCAATAGTGTTCCTCTTAAATTTCCTTTGAGTTTTTGGAGCAAAAAGAATTCCGAAGACCTATGGACCAGGGTTATAGAGTCGAGAGGTAAAGTATTCAAATTAAGCCCTCATAGGAGAGCCTTCGCAACGCTCAAAATGACTAACACATTAAGATGGAAACCAACTCATTGGTGAAAATTTCCTTCTCTTTTTCTTATCAATGCAATGTTCAACTTCTTAAGCCTTCTCGATAATAAATTACCCAAGATGGGCCTGTATGGTTCAAGAAAATTCATCAAAATTACCCTTTTGGAGTCATATAAAAAGTGGTACTAATAAAAAGGAGGAAGGCCTTCAATGATATGGATTGACACAGTGGCTGCAAAAATGGGTCCAAATAGGAACCACTGTGAGAATGGCTCAGGATTGGGCAGTGCTTCCTTCCGCTGTGTACAGGGTGGCCATGGGTTGGTCCCAACTTTATGACCCCTAACCAAAACGACAACATGACTTTTTGAGATGACTTCTCTGCCCAGAGGATACCCTGGGGCTGCTCTTTTGATGAGGCCCATTTTGTTGTTGTTGGTAGTGGTGGTGGTATTTTGGATTTTTGAAGGCACCTAACATGATCAAAATAAATATATTATTGACAGGACTTGCTAGCAGTTGTCTGCTGATGGCAGAGACACATTTAAATGTATCTTATTTAGAACAAACCTGCGCTTGTATAAATGGAACTCTCATAGCAATATATTTAGACATACCTTTGTATGTGACTTTATAATATCTCAATATTTTTGTTGCATGTGGAAATACAGGTCATTTTATAATGAGTATGGAGTAGCATAAGATTGTCTGTGGCTAATTCCTCAGACATGGACAAGCTGTTCCTTTTTCATAGTCTGTTCTTCGTCTGGAAGCTCTGGGGAAACCTGCTCACTTTGGGTGACCCTGCTGACATTTGAAGTATGCCTGACATCGCTTCCACCATCATAACCACACACAAGCCATCACAGCACAACAAACTGACAAACAGGTGGGCATTACAAGCATCTCGTATGCATGTGAAAGCTGTACATTGGATAGAGACAAATTGAGAAGAATCGATGCATTTGAAAGATGGTGCTGCTGAAGATTAGGGAAAGTCCCATGGGCTGCCAAAAGAAGAAATGAATCTGACAGGAATAGAGCCAGAATGCTCATGATAAGCAAGAGTAGCCAGGCATCATCTCGTGTTCCTTGGATGTGTTTCCATTAGTCCCTCAAGAAGGACAGGATACTTGGTAAAGTAGAGGCAGAGTGAAAAAGAGGAAGTCCCTGGGCAAAGTGGATTGACACAGTGGCTGTAATGATGGGCCAAACTTGAGAACAATTGTGAGAGTATTACTGGACCAGGCAGTGTTTCATTCCGTTGCACACAGGGTCATTGTAAGTCAGAACCTACTTGACGGCATCCAGAGACAACAACAATCAAGCAGCATTCACGTATTTCTTAAGAAATTGGAAACACAAAACCAAACTAAACCTAGAGTAAGGAATGATGCCATTTCATTCAGGGTTTTTTTCAGGTTCGAATAGTTTGATCTTCTTTTCTATATCCATAAATTACTAACAAAGTAATAGATTAGAGAGAGAAGAATGTATTATTGATCTCACCCCAATTTTTGCCTTATCAATCCTATTATTGCAGATCTAAACTAAATAGGAATGTTCTTCTTTTCTGCATAAATCTAATCCATGCAATGCTTCCCTGGAAGGATGCCTACGTTATAACTGAAATTGCTAAAAACTAACATAGTATCTTTTTTGCTACTCTTGTTTGTAAATCAAGTTGCCTAGATAAAAAAGAGTTCAAACTCAAAAGAGCGGCTGTGTTATGCTGGTCTGAGTGGAGGAAGTAGATGCACAGATCATAAATTAATGCTTGGAAAGGCCTGTGAACTTCTGCCAGCAACAGCTAATTTGCAACAATGGGGGATTCATGAAAATGACAGTTTCAGTAGGCATGGGGAGGCAAGCAAAGTCATTTGAGAGGATGGAGAGCATGGTGCCTGCCAATTGATGTTGGCAGGGGATTGTCAACCCACTGTGTACTAGGACTCATCAGCATATTTGATGTTATGAGTGCAGACATTGTCTTTAAAAACATAAGCCATGAGAGGGCAATGTGGGCTGCAGACTGCAGAGAAAAGCATTTTAGGCAGGTGGATAGCATAAATACTTTCACAAGCTGTGGTGACTGGGAAATAGAAACAGAAAAGATCTAGATACAAGGAAAAAGAGGGGAAAATCTAGAAATAACTGCACAAGAAATGTGAATTTAGTTTTTAAAAACATACTTCCTCTAATGATAAAGTTAATAATTATTCACTGAAAAAAAGGAAATTACACAAGATCATGAGTAATACTACACAAACATCATGCGAAATAGCATTGTTGAAGTGCTTTTGTAAAATTATGCTAGCATTTTAGTTCAAGAATTTATAAAAGTTAAAGTTAACCACAATTAAAGAAGTGTGATTGGTCTAACCCATTTTAATGAAGGTAATTAATATGAATAATTATTCTTCATATAATTTGTATTAAAAAGACTTTGCCAGTAAAATAAAATCGTGCAGAAAAATAAAACTATGTTATAGAAAGTCTGTATTAATCCATAACTTACATACATAACAAAAATAGATATTTTGAGATGAAATCAAGGAAACGGTAAACTTCCTCTATTCTACTTTATTGCATAAAATTCTGCACCTTTAAACTATCTTTGAATGATTCTGATATGTCACAAGCAAATTTTCAGTTGTTGGTTAAATAGTCTTACCATAACTTGAGTGTCAAGCTTTTGCTCTATATTGGGACTACTGCTAATAATAATCAGGTCAAGTAGGACAAAGGTTAGCACATTATAGATTAGCCTTTCCTCCTTGGACTTCATAGAATTCCTCCACTGAAATTCATCTTTTTACTCAGCTCAAGTACTGAGGTCATGACTTACCCTACCGGAGGGAGGGGATCAGACTTAGAGTCACCTGCTCTCCAGCTCTTTCTTTCTCACAGTAGGCAAGGCCACTTCATTTAAGGGGAGTAAAGAGAAAGTTTGAGAAGGAGTCTGGGAAGGAGCCTCCGGTAGGCCACCTAAGAGGGTGTGTGATTGGGATAGGAATAGACATCGGGGCTGATTGTAGTCTCCCACGTCCCCTCAGTCCAGAAGACTTGAGGGAGAAAATCCAATATATCTAAAACAGTTCCACACTTCTGATAAAAACAAGAAGCAGTTGAGGTGCTGGAAAATATCATCAGGGGTCACTAATTGTAAATCACCCTTGATATCGGATGCCTGGGAATCTGTGAAACCATGACTTTGAAAGAGTGCCCTGCACATCTTCACAACTGTAGACTCCATAGACGTTGGTAGGAAAGAGAGCAGCATTCAAATCACTAACCACCACGTCAAAAGATGATCTTTTATCTTAAAATAGACTGTGGTTGATGGGTGCCTTCAAGTGCGTTACGATTAACAGGCCTTATGTACTATAGAGTGAAACATGACTTGGTCCTGTGCCATCCTCACAATCGTTATGTTTCATCTCAGTGTCGATCCATCTCATTGAGGGTCTTCCTCTTTTTTGCTGTCCTTCTACTTTAGCGAGCATGATATCCTTGACTAGGTTATGCTATTTTGCCATCAAATAAAACGGTTTGAGATTTTAAATAAAACCCTTTCAAATTGCTTTATATCTCTGGGTAATCAAGGTCAACAAAACTTGAGAGCAAGTGCTAGTGCATTTTGGAACTATTCTGTACAGTCACAAATAAACTCACAGGAGTCATGTGTTATATGTGTTATTGTTGTCGCGGTTATTACATGCTCTCATGTCAGTTTGCACAACAAAAGGAAACACTATTGTACCATGATTACAATTGTTGTGATACATCATTCCCATTGTTGGAGTCAATGGGTCAATAAATCTCACTGAAGGTCTCCCTCTTATGAGCTTATTTTTTACTATGCCAAGCATGATGCCCTTTTCCAGGGATTGGATCCTCCAGATATAATGTCCAAAGTACATGAGATAAAGTTTCAGCATCTTCAATTCTAGGAAGTATGCCAGGTATACTTCTTCCAGGACAGATTGCTTTGTTCTTTTGTCAGTCCATGGTATGTTCAGTATTCTTGGCCAAGTTCATAATTCAATGAATCTTTTTTTTCCTGTGATCTTCATGCTTATTGTTCAAATTATATATGCATTGTTCAAATTACATATGCATATGAGGTGATTGGAAATGTCTGCTATACCGTTTTCCTTAAAGTGACACAGCTGCTCTTCAACATTTTAAAGAGGTCTTGTGTCATAGATTTGCCCAAGGCAACATAATTTGATTATTAGAGCCAAGTACATTAATATACGCGAAAACTTATCATGCTGTCCTCTATTAGTCCAGGTGTATTTTTGTTTTGTTTACATTGAGTTACAATCCATAATGAAATCTACAGTCTGATTTTCATCAGTAATTATTTTGAATTTCCCTTTCAGTAAGCATATTTGTATCATCTGCATATTACAGAATGTTAATTAGCCTTGCTCCAATCCTGATGACACATTCTTCTTCATATAAGCCAGGTTCTTGGGTTACTTTCTCAGCACACAAATTGAATAAATATTATGAAAGGATAAAACCCTAAACACTTTTCCTGATTTCAAATCATGCAACGAGTTTGTCTATTCACATAACTGCCTTTTGTTCCATGTGCATGTTCCTCATAAGCACAATTAAGTGTTCTGGAATTCCCATTCTTCATAATGTTACCCATAGTTGGTTACAAACCACACAGCAGAATTCATTTGAATAATAAAAATAATTCTAGTGAACATCTTTCTGGTATTCACTGCTTTCATCCAAGACCCATCAGATACCAGAAATGATATCATTGGTTCCACATCCTGTACTAAATCAATTTTGAATTTCTCTTCGTTTTTGGTCAGTGTACTGATATAACCTGTTTGGAATTAGCTTCAAAAAATTGACTTGCATGTGGTCTTGATGATGTCTTTCATTAATTTCTGCATTCTGTTGACTCACTTTTCTCTGGAATGGGCAGAAATATGGATCTCTCCCAGCAGTCTTTCAAATATCTTGGCGTAGACAAGTGTGTGCTTCCAGGGCTTCATCAGCCTCCTGAAATATTTCAGTTACTACTCTGTCGATTCTTGGGCCTTATTTTTTGCTGTTGCCTTTAGTGAAGCTTTGAATTCTTGCTTTAGCACTCCAGCTCTTCTTCATTAACTACTTTTTGAAATTGTTGAATGCTAACCAATTCTTCTTGGTACTGTGACCAGGTTCCTTCCTACATCATTCAATATTTTACTCACAGAATCCTTCACTATTGTAATTAGAGCCTTAGATTATTTTATTCCGTGCTTTCAGTTGTGATGAGTTCTGCATGTTCTTCCTAACTCCAGGTCTTTAAACCTTTACTTTACTTTGGACTATAAAAGCTGATCTTTGAAATTGTTTATGAAGTTATTTTACTGTATGATTTTTTCCATTTCTTTAACTCCTCTAAGTTCAAGAGCAAGTTTCAGAGTCTCTCCTGATAGCCATTGGTCTTTTTTTTTCATTCCTCTCTTATAAATGACAGCCTGCATCCTTGAAGCCATCCCACTGCTAACCTCTAGGATACTCGTGATGTCATCCCACTATTCATCTCGTATCCATCATTAGTGTTCAAATCTGTTCTTGAGATAGTCTCTAAATTCAGGTGTGTCATTAGCCCTCATTAATCATTCATTTTTCACTTAAAACGGAAATGTTTTAGACGATTATATGTATTACCCCGTGCTAAGTTCTGGACATCCTTTTGAGTCTTATATACTATATGCTGGGCCTAAATTCAGTCCAACAAATTCTATGGTAGCTAGGTCCAAAATGATGCAATCTGACAGCTACTGACAATTCATCAGCCGCCGCCTGGGTTATCTGCAAATCCCTACCCTACACTCTTGCTTGTACCATGTGGAAGGAGAGGAAAGTACTTTTACCCCTAGGGAAGTTCTTGAAACGTAAGGTTCGGTAGTCAGTGCATGTATATCCCACATGTTGTTCCATTATGTCGACAATTCTGAAGTACATTCTTATTCACTTCTCAGAACTTCTGACAAGCCTCAATGAGCATCAGTGGCAACTCACCCATGAATTTGCAAAATCTCCTCTTCCTTGCTTTATGTCCCTTTGTCTCACTCTTGTTTTCTGGCAAGAATCTCTGAATGAGTTACTGATGACACGTGCATATGCGAGGGTGCATGTACGTGTGGGAGGATGAAGGAAGAGGAGCAGAAATGCCGTTTTCAAAACAACATGGACCTAGGGCATGGTCACAGGAAAGTAATGATTATGAGCAAAAATAAGTTAATTTTAATTTAGAGAAGCTTTATATTTTGGAGATTAACTAATGAGTTGTGCAAAACTGGAACGAGTTCTGCACATTTTCAAAATATATCCATTCCATTAGAAAATAGACGCCAACAATGTATGGGCTATAATCTCTAAGTGTTAAAAAAAACTGTAGACATTATTTAAAAGTAAAAATTTCTCTCTCTTTTTCTTTGTCTCCTTAAAAGAGGTAATGCTTAAATTAAAGAGCAGGATATGGTATGAGATTACTTTGAATGAGATGGTTAATAGCCGGCTCAAAAAGATGAAAAAGGAAGTTAGGGTCAAAAGCCACGAAAAGAGAGTCTGGGAAAGTGCAAACAAGAATAACTCCTGTCTAATTTGCAGAGGAGACAAGGTCAATGGAAAGGTCCTGGAAGAATTCACATAAGACATCTGAATCCTCAAATACAAATAAAGGTCTGTTCAAAGTTCCCAAAGAAGAAGCCATTTAAAATTATGGAAATATAACATTAATTTAACTGAAGATATCTACTACAACTTCAGTGTCATGCATCTCTATTTTCTACCTCCGTTACACACATGTAACAGAATTTGGTTTTCTAAGTTAATATAAAACTCACTGGCATTGAGTCAATGCAGACTCATTGTGGCCCACTATGGTTTTTCCCTAACTGTAACTGTTTACAGGAGTGGAAAACCCAGTCTTTCTACCCAGAGCTGCTGATCATTTAGAGTGGTCAAACATGCAGATCACAGCCCAAAGCGTAACGCCCAGACCATCAGGCATGCCTTTAATTATGCATGATTGAATTTCTGCATAATTACCATCATATGCCAATATCTGAAACTGTAAGTGATATTACATAATGTCATTTTATTTTAGTTAAGGATTCACTTTGAGTTATAATATTGTACTTTTAGGAAAATATACAAACAATTGTCAGATGCTTTATTGTAGAGAATGTAAAGGGCCTTACATAAAGTCTTTTTAAATACCTTGTGATCACAATGTAAATACTAGTGAGTGTCTTGGGCAATAACTAGGTGGGCTTACGTATTCCTGTCTGCTTGGTTTCAGCATCAGCAACTTTTCTTTAACAATCAGCGAACACTGAACTCAACTCACAGCCATTGAGTCAATGCTGTCTTATAGCGACCCCCGGGGGGGGGGGGCGGGGGGTGGTGGTGTGTTTCCAAGACTGTAACTATGTAGGGAAGTAGAAAGCCCAGTCTTTTTCCCGATGAGCTACTGGTAGTTTCCAACTGCTGACATGTGCATTTGACTACTGCTGGAAAATTACTTCACCATACAGACTGGATGATATATTTTCAAAAATCAGTCATTGAAACCCTATGGAGCCCTAATCTGCATATAGGCAGGACTGTTATGAGATGGAGATGACAGGGCAATGAGTCTTTGGTTTATTTTAGTAAATAATCAAGAATGAAGAAAAATAAGTTAGTTGAATATATGTGTATATATGTATATATGTACATGTATATAGATCTTGAATTTAAAATATTTTTGCTTGTTTGTTTGAGATGAGCTTTTTGTCATTAAAAACTCCAAATCCATCTCAATTAAAATTTCTTCCTTTTTTTTAAAAGCCACTAAAACCATTATTTAGTTTTGAGAGCAGGATTAAGAGTGTTTGTTTGGGGGGGTGTTAAAGAAACATTGAAGATAATTGATACAAAATTACAAATCTACACATTTCAAAGTAACTAGATTTAATATGATAGACTATATAAACAGTAGTGGAGAAAAGACAGTTGAATGGAAAGGCACCCTTAGAGACATGCAGTTGTGTATTCTATGTAGAATATGAGCAGGCACCAAAAAGTTCATGAAAAATTGGAATGAAAAGACAATGGATTTTTTTTCTGTGAACATTTGAGGTCCCTTTATATAAGCTAAGGTTCTTTAACAAATTCCTTCTGCAATTTTGAATGCATTGCATTAAGTACATTCTTAAAAAGTAGGATATTTCAATGAGTGATGTTTAAGGAAACATCACACAGCCCAAGAAATGAAATCAACCACAGTATTCTGTTAAACCCTCCATTTTGTGTCCCCTCTGTCCATCTCTCCCCTCTCCATGTCCCCACACCTGTCCGTGTCCTCTCTTAGTCATCAGTCTTATCTACTGTTGAGTAAACCACATTTCTTCTTCTTTGTCTTTCCCTATATAATCATGGTGATTTTAAATATTTATCTTTGTAAGGTTGACTAATTTAAGCATAACCTTCTCTAATTTTGTCCATAGCTTGAAGTGTTTAAGAGGGTTATCATTATTCTTATTGATGCATAAGCATCACTGGAAATTATGTATTATCTAAAGACTTGAGGTAGATAGGAGATGGCTGTGTGGATATCTGAGCAATGCAATGTAAGCATAACAAATAGCCACTTAATAGGTCAAAGGTGGCATGCCAGTGTGACCAGTGCTGAATAAAAACAGAAAAGGGGAAGATAAATCAGAAAATCCTGCAAGGGTTTTAAGACACTGTTAGAAAGCTGGATATTACTCTGATTGAAATGGGAACCTATTTTAGATATGTGGGCAGAGAAGTAATGCTATTTCTAACAGGATCACTCTGTTCAGAATGTGGTAAAGAGTGCAAAAAAGGATGAAGGCAAACTTGCTCGAGAGAGATTACAGATGTCTGAGCGATTCTAGCAAGAACCTGGATAATATTAGTCAATGTAGACATAGTCAGATTGTGAATATGTCTTGCAAGCAGGGCACATATGATGGGCGATAGACAGGACGCAGTGGAAAGAGGGAAATTGAGACTAAACCAAAGACTCCAAGAGTTTAACCTAAGCTTTAGAAGATGAAGCGTATAGAAAGAAAAATCAAAGAGTTGACCCAGAAGTTTCCTTTCCTATGTGCTTGAGTTTTCTATTCAGTAAATAAGAGTAATTATAGAGTAGTTACCATCTAACCAGGGAGGTTAGATGAAGGGAGAGCAGTAATTTCAGTAGACGGTTATGTTTTCCACATGTTTCAGAGAAGTGGTAGACGGTATACAGCCTTTCACTGAGCATGATCTAGAACATAGTGCATGGGTTTTATAAGCTGAGTAGTGGTGAAGAAAGGCATAATTGAGAGAATATACAGATCCCTGTGTGGCATTGAGGGAAAGAGATAAGATGTTAACTTAAAATAATGGAAAAGCAGACTTGGATCATGAATGTAAGTCATTTAAGTAAGAGTCATATAATATATTGGCCATTATTAGATACCTTGGGGAGTGCAAGGGTATTGTTCAAAAGTACTGGGATAAGGGGCCAAGGCAAGCTGAGGCCCATGTTCATCTTAAATTAAGGCTTTCTGGGAACATCAGACGCGATCTGGTGGCAATTTGCCCCTCTGGTCCCATAATGAGGTAACAATGTCTACCAAAACATGGTCTGGTTGTACAGTGCAAGATTCCCTCTTGATCTCTTTTTTCTATTAGAGTTTCCCCAAATCCCTAGAAAACAGGCTAGAACTGCTTCTTGGGATTCAAATATTAATGAGAGTAGACAGCCTTGTCTTTCTTCTGCAAAGCAGCTGTGAGTTTAAACTAGCTGATCTAAGGGCTAGTAGCCCAATTATGATCCCACAGTGACACCAGGGCTCCTTCTCTATCGGGATGGAGTAAGTTTAAAGAAAACTCCTTTTCATCAACTAGTTCTGTGGAAGCCTGGATTCAATTACAGAGCATCATGGTACAGGCTGATCTGTCTACAGAATGATGGAACTACTTAGAGAAAACATCTCTTCCTCTTGAAAATAACTGATGAACTTGAAGACATCTGTTGCATTAAGGTATACGTTATTGAAACTAAATATCCCCATAGATGTAAAGTAGAAGGCCTGGGGGAAACATGGCCTTACCCCTGTGGATCACCAAGGAGCCCGGTAGTAGAGTGGGTAAATATTGGGTCACTAACCACAAGAATCACCAACTGTTACTCAGGGGAAAGATGAGGCTTTCTATTCTCATAAAGAGTTACAATCTCGAAAACCCACAGGGGGCCGTTCTACTCTGTCCCATAGGGTTGCGATGAGCCTCTAAGGACTCAATGGTGGTGAATGTGGACATTTTCATTAGCACCTTGCATATGTGTACACATCACCTGCTATCATCTACCACAGTCTAACCTAGCACTCACAGCACTGACTGAAATCATCATTTCAGGGACTACTTGTCTTTTTTCCAGAAGGTTTTTGGTTCGTTTACCATTTAATTTTTTTCCATAATGGAATTTATTTTCATTATAGTTTGTATTTTCCTTTCATGTCTCTAATTACTCTGCAGAGAGTTTATGGCTCCTTTAACATTGGCCTAGCAGCTTGAGTTTCGGGGGCAGTGCCGATTCTTCTGTTTTTCTTGTCTGCCACTTATTGTGGATTTGTTTCTCTAACGTACCTAGACTAATACACACCCTTACAGTGAATTGATCTCATTTTTCATTGCAGTTTTCTATTGCCAGTTTGTTAATAGCTGGATTTGTATGACTATATATTTGGAGGTAAAGGATAATTTGGGGGAAGGTTTAGTTGTCTTTTCCCCCTGTCATTCAGCCACAGTATGTTTGTACTAAGAATAGGAGAGGTAAGTAGTTCAGTTTATCAAGTAGATGAAATTTGGCTTTCCACATTCCCAACTACTATACTCACTTATTTTTCATTTTAAATTCAATTTCCTTTGTCAAATGCAAAATAAGTATTTGTTTAACTATATTAAACTGAGTAAGACCTTTCATTCTTAATGATACTTAGTTTGTCAAATTTTGATTATTTTAATGGTCTTTCAATGATTTCCAAAACCTTGAGGAGTGAGCCTGCATGAAAGTGTTTTCAAGATAACATTTTCAAACAGATGAAACATCTCTATTATGGGAGGTACCTGAATAATAGTCCCGTTATGTTTTAATTATTCGATTACTCAATAAATCCCTACATGAAAACTAATTAGAACTCTTTCCAACTTTTTGACAATTATACGTTTTAGCAATTGTATATTATTAGATCAGTTAGGAAAGGAATTAATATATAAAAATTGTCAAAATGTAATTTTGCTCATGGAGGCCCTTTACAGGGGAAAATGTTTATTTTTAAAACACTTAATCTATTTCTTAATTATATCAATTTAACTTGCCAATTACATTAACATTATCTCTGTGGGTCAAAAATAGATGTAGTACAAAACAATATTGAATTGTATTGAAACTAAATAGTAACAATGTAAACCCTTCATTGCACAAATAATTATCTAGGTAACAAATAACATGGATAATTTAACATTTTTTTATTAATAGTTGATTTCTCTTTAGGCACATTTTAGTTTTTAAAAAGAATTTATTTAAAATTTGACAAATCAGTTGAAGTTGATTCCATAGAAGGTGTATTTTGAATTCATTAACAAATTGTTCAAAACGGGGCCATACCAAAGGAGTTTTCAAAGCTTTCTGATGACTAAGATTCTAGTTACCAATCAGTGGAGCCAGAAAGAAGAAAAGGATGCGGACTCCAACAGATGAGGGAAGTAGCCTCGGTGGAGAGCAGGGATACTGTGGTTGTACAGAATCGATTTTGACTCATAGGACCCTCCCTCTACAATTGAGTACAACGTCCCATTAGTTTTCCAAAGAATGTGATCTTTCATGGAAGCAGCTCAAACACTTAGCTAGGAAGTTACGGGCATTCAATAGATAAAGACAAATTTCAAGATTGCGAAAATAGAGGAGTCATCACCTTTAACCCATATACAACTCAAATTGTATCAGTCCACAGAGACCATTTCCAATTCATTCTGCTATGAAATTGAACTGCTCCAGTGCACTAGGGTTCCATCTATGGCAGCTGCTTCTCTTGCTTTACATACACAGCTTAAATTTGTTCATTCCAAATTATTACAGCTATTTAAGCTTACAAAATATACATTTAAGTGAGGCTTATTTAAGTATACACTGTTGTATTTTAAAATTTCTGCCAAAATCAGTGATATATTTCCCCACCTGGAAGAAGAAAGTGCACATATTGTGCTGCTGTGAGTAAAGAATGAATTCCAACCCCATTTAAGTGAACTGTGGGATAAAAGCAAATGTATTTTCAACCACAGATGTACACTATAACTGAATTCCCACAAAGCCACACAAATGAATTTAAAATAAAAGTTTTAGGCCAGCCGGCGATTTGGCAGAATACATTCCAATAACAAAAACTCTTAACTTTTTTATTTTATAATTTTTGCTTTTAGTACTGAATTCAGTGAAATAGGAATAAAAGCCAAAGTAAAGAGCGAGAACAATTGGGGGTCTTTCATTAAACTGAATTTCCAGACTCACTACATGTAAAAGCTGTGACTCCTAAGTCTTGTGCAAGAAGATACATAAACCATTATAATCATCAGACCAATATGCAGTGTGTTGGTGACTTAGCTAAGACTGAGAATGGATTTGAACCTTGAAGGAGAAAGTGAGAACTAACAAGCTAGATCTTGGCATTGATTCAGAACAATTTGCAGCTCAGTAAAGGTGGGTGTTGACGGAATGCGCAGGTGGTTAACCTACCATTCAAGAAGTGGTAGGTGCATACCAACCAAGAGGAGAATGGAATGGTTCAGAGATTTAGTTCCTCTAAAAATATCTGCCATTGAACTCTCTAGAAGAGAGTTTTTTTCTGAAACATTTAGGAGGCCATGAGCCAGAATTGACTCAGTAGGAGCTGGTAATGTTAGAGCAGTAGAATCCACTGTGACAGCAAAGGGGTAGACTTTTGTTTATTTATTTATTTGCATTCCCTTTTTGTTTGTTTTTTCTACTCTTCTGAACCACGTTTCTTTCCAAATTATGGAAGAATGTGAGTTCATGGCTGAGGCTACGTCGGCTCCCCAGCAGCTTGCATTTTTCCAAATGGCTGTGACTCGAGTGCCACTGAGATTACGAAATAATTGTTCTGAGCATGAAATGAAAATGCTGCTATTGAGGGGGCTGGCGGGTGAGCTGAAACCAAGGACTCTTTAGAAGGGAGATCTTTTGAAAATGATGATGGCAACATATGTACAAATGTGTTTGACACAACGAATATATGTATGGATTGTGAGAAGAGCTGTTAAGACCCCCCAATAAAATGATTTTTTTAATTCTACTATTGTGCTGGGTTCTGAACCAGTGATTATATCTATATATAATTATATCAGTAGATTTATGTCAAGAAAATGGCTCACACAGTTGTATTCACCGATAAAGCCAGTTCAGTTTAATTCAGTGAGTCAGATGTTCAGCTGAAGGCTTCTACTGATTCTTGTAGTTTCAGGGTCTGATGGGCTAGGAAGCAGGAAGACAAACCAAAGTCCAAGTCCATGAGCGAGGAAGCAAGAGGACAAAGCAGGAAGCTCACAGGCTGGTGGATGTTGGCCGCGCCAGGTTATGGCTCAGAGCAGAATTGATTCCTGGTTGGCAGGTCAAGTGATGTGTCAGCTGGCAGACCACTGATTCTTCCTGCTATTGGCAGACTATGGGACACGTCATTGGCTCAAATCCAAAGAACCAGAAGTCAATGTACAAGATGCAAAATTCAAACCCAGGAGAAAAATATAAAGAAGCTCTCTGTAGCATCTATTTACAAATCAAAGAGACCACATTCCCCAAGGAAACATTAGTGGTGCTGTGACTTGAGTAAGGAGTTGCAATTCACACTGATCTTCCCAGAATGACTTGTCTGCTCCTAGCATATTCTATCACAAAATTGATTGCATTATATTATATCGTATTCTGTGGGAGGCCTCCACTGCCTAACTACTGAGGGTCAGGGCACAGCCATGTTAACAGCTACCTACACAGATGGGAGTTTACCAAAAGTAGATTGTTGTTGACTTAATCCCAAAGACGAAGTATCTTGAAGAATACAAAAGGAATCCCCATGTTTATAAATGTATTCTTAATTTAATATTTTTGTTCCTTTGTTTATAGGAACTAGATACAGTTTAAATATGCAAAATATTCATGGTATAAAGATGAAAATTGTATACATTGTGGAAATGTTTTTAGATTTATGTAGATAATAGATGCTTCAAAAACATGACAACTATGTGAATCATAATATTGGGCTTCTCTCACCTATTTTTAAGAGATAAAAGCCATTTATAAAGAAAGTTACTGACAAAAATGGACATGCCAAAAAATAAATAAATAAATAAATAAATAAAATACCATATATATATAAAAAAAAAGAAAGTAATTGTCTAGAAAAGAATGATGGCAACATATGTACAAATATGCTTGATACAATTGATGTATGGATTAGAAAAAGAATTGTAAGAGCATTCAATAAAATGATTTTTTTTAAAAAGTCTCATTAGACAAGCAATTGGTAATTAGGGGAGAATAGTTCCTCATTTTGTAGAATTCTTGGATGTGTTGAGCTTTGTTTGAAATCCCTGTTTTTGGTCTATTAAATATAAACATTTTGCAAGGGTTTTCTTAAGATTATGTTTAATTTTATTTTGTATTTATTTATTTATTTATTTTTCTGTTTATTTGTACAAAGAGTCATTATGAGTCAACACCAAGTCAAAGGAACCTAACAAGAAAAGCACCACAGGGCTAACTTATTAAATAAAAATTACATTTTTGAGTCAAAGATCTGTTAGGAGAATAATTAATTATTTAAATTTGGGTCATAATTGGACCTATTAAAGTATCAAGTGTATATGCAAAACTTATTTTTGAAACCCTTTATCTCAGTTATCTTCTTTGACTAATCACTGCTTTTAGTATACCTTCACTCTCAATAATTCTGCACTATATATTTTCCTTAATCACCAAAGAACAAACACTCTTAGAAATTTCAATATGCGTCCCCATTATCATTCTTCCAATGCATTAACTATTTGCTAGGCCTCCTTATTCATATACATATTGTGTAGCTTTCATGTACAATGAGGAGATGAAAGTACCATGGCTTGGGTCAGTCTTAACCTTAGTCTTCAAAGTGAAGTGTTGGCTCTTTTAAAGAGCAAATGAGAAATCAAGTGGCACATTGCATAGAACAAATCTGATGCGCAAAACCTCATTACAACAGTACTAAAGTCATCTCTCCAATGCTCTCTGCATGATAATCAGGTTACTCCCATCCTCCTGTTCTGGTCAGAGGAAAGTCACAAGAGGCTTATTCTGTATAGATTCTGCAAATGTCCACTATCATCCATATTCTTCTGCATGCTAGAATCTCACAATTTAAGTTCTGATACCGTTCCCCTCCTTTGGACTTGGATTATATAATTTACAATCCTTAGATCATAGATGTTTCTGTGCTTCTTGCCTGTGGGCTGAGTTGACATCTCATTTAGATGGCTGCTTGCTTCTCCTTGAGTTGCCTTTGAGGTTGACTGTTTAGCTCTGTTAGTTCCTCATGGTTTCCATTTTCTTTAGCTACTCTGCACTCAAGGGCAAGTTTCATGATCTCTTTGGCATCCATTTTGGTTTGCTTCTTTCTCTTGTCTTTTTAATATCTTTTCCCCCTAACAAGTGTGTTATTCTTGATTTCATCCCACAACTAGCCAAGTCTTGGCTAATTAATATTAATGTATCATATCTGTTCTTTCATTGTCTCTAGGTACAGGTAGGATACATTCAAGATCATATTTTGGTTCTCATGGACTTGTGTTCATTTTCTTTAGCTTTAATATAAATTTGCATATGAGAAGTTAATTGTCTTTTCACAGTTTGACACTGGCCTTCATTTTGTTAATGATCATTTTATTGGGGGCTTTTACAGCACTTAGAACAATTCATCCATCAATTGTATCAAGCATATTTGTACATACGTTGCCATCATTATTTTCTAAACATTTATATTCTATTTGAACCCCTAGTATCAGCTCCTCTTTTTACCCTCAATCCCCAACTCTCACCCTTGTGACCCTTTGATAAATTATTATTAATTTCATCTTACCCCTCCCACTGTTTCTCTTCCCCTGTCCTTTCTTCCCCTCATGTCTCCCCACCTTCCCCCTACCCTCTTGGTATCACTACTCCCATTGCTGTTCCTAAGGGGTTTATCCGACCTGCATTCCGTGTGCCCTGAGCAATTACCTGTACCTATGTACATGCTCTGACCTAGCCCATAGTTAGAGGCAGATTGGGGATGTGATAGTGGGTGGTGAGGAAGCCTCAACGAACCAGAGGAATATTGTGTTTCATTGGTGCTATACTGCACCATGGTTGAGTCATCCCTTCCATGCGACTCTTCTGTGAGGGGATGTTCCATTGTCTACAGAGAGGTTTTAGGTTTCTACTCCAACCCCCTCATTTTCACCAATATGATTTTTTGTTTGTTTTTTTTCTTCTGGTGCTTCATACCCGGTCCCATTGACACTTCATGATCGCACAGGCTGGTGTGTTTCTTCCATGTGGGCTTGTTGCTTTTCTGCTAGATGGCTGCCTGTTTAACTTCAAGCCTTTAAGACCCCAGATGCTATACCTTTTGATAGACGGGCCTTCTCTTGATTGATCATACAGAGCTTCCCCATGGTCTCTTTCCCCAGATGTAGCCAGTTTGTTCCCTGTGGATTCCATCTGGTGAGGTCCACTGCTGCTCCACATTGTTACAGAAGGGTATTTGCAGTGAAGACGTTGTTGGTTTTGCACAATCCTATCATGTGACCACCAGGATTGTTTCTGTCCCTAAGTCTATATATCCCAGCTACTGATTTTCACTCTTTTGTCAAACTTTTGATCCCAGTCATCTGCAATTATCACTGATTTTAACTGCAGAATTAATGAATTTCAGACTGGAGAGATTGGTAGAATTCTTCAATTTCTTCATCAGATTTTTAGTCACTGGCTTATTCATTCAGATAATAGTTATATAAACTAGTTTTCTGTGTTTGCATAAAGACATTATCCTATCACAGACAGAATTATACTTCACGGTACATTTTGAAATGTTAGTATTGCTGATGAATGGGTGGACAGTGTCATTTCTCTTGAATCAACTACTCTTGACATAGGAAGCCATGTCAGCAAATACCAGTCAATTTTAGATAAACCATGCCTATGATGTCTACGTTTATGTGTTCCATGTCTTTTTCTTTATTATTTTTTGGGAGCTCTTACTGACATCATAACATTTCATAGTTCAATCACATCAAGCAGTACTGTACAAGTGCTACCATAATATCAGCTCCCCTTTATCAGCTGCCTCCCCCACCCAATCTCCCAGGAACCCTTATTTATTTATTTATTTATTTAATCATTTATTTATTTATTTGTTCATTTATGCCATATCTCACACCATTCCCTGTCTCCTTCATGTACAATTCTGTTGTTCACTCCCCTTGAAAGGGGTTATACACTCATCAATGCTATCAGCTCCTTCTCCCCACCTACCTCTTCCTGTACCCTCAGGGCTGTAATTCTGATGTTTGGGGTTGGCAGGGGATCCAAGGGTGGTGAGTTTGATTACCTTGCTGCCATCTGCTGAGGGTGTCCTGGGAAACTGCCTCGGCTCTATCCACAGCCAAGAGAAGATAGAGCTTGGCTCCACTCTCCAGCCCACTCAAGGATCTGAGGCCTCTTTCACATCTCCAGCCTGCCCACGGGTCTCTGGCCTGCTCTTGATCTCCAGTACGCAGCCACATCCCCTCATCTTCCAGATCTCCAGTTCTGCACTGCCTGCCCTCCTGTCTCTGTCTGCGCAAGCACACTGATCCTCACCTCTATACGTTCCTACTGTGATTGACAACTGACCCTGCTTGCTACCCAGTGCTAGATGGAGAGACTGTCCTGGGGAGGTCACCCACAGGCACGGGCCACACAGTTCCATGTCATTTTTTACACCAAATTTTCCTAGATATGCTTTTATCACATTTCATGTTCTGGTTCTTAATATACGCTTATAGCTCTTTCTTCTCAAGTTGAATATTGCCCATCAGCAAATGAAGGCCCTAAAAGCTTTGCTTTCCCTGTTATTAAGGTTAGTCTACTTTGACGGGGCAACTCTAACCCAGTCATATTCAGAGTGGTTTCCAACCTAGCGAGCTCGGCTTCTGACATTATATCCTACAGTGTTATCCTGATGATAGTCATAAAATGTTCAGTGATTAATTCCCCAGAAAGAAATGGGCCTCATATTCCTTTGTCCTTGCCTAGTCTTACTCTGAAGCTGTTCACCCTGGGTGACTCTGATGATATTTGAAATACTGGTGGCATTGCTTCTAGAATTACAACATACAAGACTCCACTGTGTCATAAATTCAAATGAGTACATTTTGTAAAATGTCATACATTTAGAGATTGGATACGAATTCTCACTACCTGACAATGCACTTTATTAGAAATAAACATCTATTTTATTATAACAAATATATACCTCATTATTGATCAATAAGAAAATCAATTGAGATATTAATATATTTACTAAGAAGTAGTTACATAACTATAAATTATTAACAAGACTCATACAGATGAATAGAGGCATTTTTCCTTTAAGTAACATTTTAGAAATAAAGGATGTAATGTTATGTACAATGATATAATCTTGATTGAAAAAGCTACTCTTTTTAAAAAAGCCCCCCTGTAGAAAATTTTGACAACATGAGTTGTTGCTTTGCTTCCTATACATCTAAAAAGAAATACTATTAACAAAAATGGCAGAGTAAGTCCTTTCATTGAAACTAATATTACTTGGTAAAATCAGGAATCTGTATGTAGCCTTATGCTTTACAGAGTTTTGGCATCCTATTCAATTAAATCACAAATGAGCTATATGAGAGTATTTCCTCTATCCTTAGGCGTCTATTTTGTTCTTGTTAATGGAACATCTTAATTGCTCTGTAGGGAAAATGAAACATTATCTTAAACAGAATTAAACAGTTAAATACCTTTTTGGCTTAGTACTATAGTAATAGAAGTATTTCCTAATAAAACTTAGTTGTTATTAAATGCAAATTGTGATTAATATAGATTCTATATCAATGGCGATTATTAATAGAGCCTCTACTAGGTATTAAGCTCTTCCTACCTACCTACAGTGCTTGCTATTCACACTGTGGGAGAACATTGTACACTATGGATATGCCATAAACCCTAATAGAGATTTATCTATATGCTATCAAAATATGAATTAAAAAATTTCAAATGATGATCCATTAGTCAGTGTGTAGAAACCATCAAAATGCTAACATTTTTACCTCAAAATGAAATCTTTAGAGATAAGTACATGGAGGTAATATGTTAGACATATTGTGTTAGTCTGGGTAGACTGCAGAAACAAGTTCATAGAAACTTATATGTGTATAACAGGATTTTATATAAAGGGTAATTGTACATTAAGAAAGCACCCAGCCCAGTTCAGTCCAAGACCATAAGTCCGATATTAGCCATATGTCTGATACCAATCTATAAAGTCCTCTTCAGACTCATGAAACACATGCAATGGCACTGAATGCAGGAAGATCATAGGCCAGTGGGTAGAAAGTCTTTGGATCCAGTGGCTGTGGAAGCATCTCAGCACTGACAGGGGTCTCTACGTGACTTCTCCAGGTCCATGTCTGCATCAGGGTAGGTCCATGTGGCTTCTCCTCACGGATGTCTCATAGGGAGTCAGCCAAGAGAGATAGTGTCTCCCGCCTCCAAGAAGGAATACCAGATTTCCCAGAATTCTCAGGAGAAGGCCATGCCCACAGAGAGGCCTCATTGGCTATGATCTGATTGACAGGCTAGACTCCACCCCTACACTCTTAATTCTCAAATTGACAAATGATGCTATAACTACCACACATATTTTAGAGAGGTAAATAACAAATGAGAACAACCAAACAAAAAAAGCAATTCCCTGCTCTTGTCGAGTTGATGCCAATGCATAGTGACTGGTAGGGCAGATTGGAACTGCTCCGAATGTTATGGAAGTGGACGGGCACATCTGCCTCCAAGAGAGTGGCTTTGAGACTCAAATCATCTTCCTCTGAGTCAGCAGCTTAGCTCTTAACCATTGTGTCCCCACATGTTCCTTGATAATACTTAGTATTTCAAGAATCAAAAATCTTTATCTTTCATTGTTGGTATATTCTAAAGTAAGACTGAAATATATGTTTTGACTCATTTTAGCGCCCCCCCACCACAGTCTGTTTCCAGTTTTGAGATAACAGCTCCAAAGTGCCTCTTTCCTTTTGATCTGAGCATATGAACTTGCTACTATTTTAATACTCCATAACCGTCAAACATTGTTTATCAGTTTCCTCTATGAAATCTTTTAAATCACTTGTATTTCTATACATTCTGCTACCCTCCATTTATTTGCAAGAAATGCCTTTAGTCAGATTCTAACCTCTCCCATATAGTTATGAATCTTAGTCACTCTGCCTTCTCCCAGATATATTCCTTGGATAACCCTTATTTCTTACGACATCTATTTCATTTATTTATCCATTTCCTCCCTACCAGTTCAATAAGAATAAGCCATTCTTAAATCCATAATCTTCACATACCAAAAAGTAAATAATTTCCATGACCATACTTCTAATGCAACATACTGCTTATTTCTATGATTTTCTTCAAAATAAGCCTACTCACAATTGCCGTTTTACTTTTTCTTCACTTTTCATTTTCTCCTAAAGCCATTCCAAAAGGATGCCTTCTTGTATGCTCCCTAGGTGTTCGTCCTGAGAGCGGCGCATGGGATGACTTCACGGGTGTTATTCCTGAGAGCTATGCCCATTGTAAGTTCATGGACAATGAAACAAAACACTTCTTTGCCCACAACAGCACCAGGATAAGACAGTAATGATGCATATGTTTTCACTGACTGATTTTGGAAGTAGCCCACCAGGTCTTTCTTCTTAGTCTTTATTAATCTGGAAACTCCACTGAAACTTGAGCAACAGCATAGCAGGACAGAGACTTCCATCGTGATAGAGGGTGTATGTCCATGCACTGTATTTACCTGCAGGAACTAAACCTAGGTCCCATACAAGGAAGGCAAGAATTTTATCACTGAACAACCACTGTACCTCCTCCTCATGAAGTCTGTTGTTATTCCATAACATTAAACAGATGGAATAATCACTTACCTGATGATTCTGTCTCTTTTCACCTTTCAATTGCATTCATAAAACTGACAAGTCACCTTGAACATTATTTTTCTTGACTTCTGTCTAGCCATTTGTTTTTGTTTTTCCTTTCTCTACATTTCCTGCTTTTTCTCACACCTCCTTATTATTTTCTTATGATTACTTTGATTCTCTAAGTGTTCAAGTACCCTATGGAGCAGTTATAAGCTATATTCATTCTATTTTTTTCTCCAAATAACGAATCTCATCAAGAATAATCAATGCCTTTAAATATTTTCTAAATGCCTCAAAATATGTATGTTTGTAACTTCAGATTATGGGCACAACATTGGGCTTCCCATTTAATTGTTTCCTTTTGTTGGAAATATTATCATATCTTCCTAAGGCAAAGAATATTAAAAGTACCATAGGCTATCGAAAGAACAAATATATTTGTCTTGGAAGAGGTAAGGCCAGGGAGCTTTTTGGAGGCAAGGATGGCAAAAGTGGGTCTTACATACTTTGGACAAGTTATCAGGAGAGATTAATTCCTGGAGGACCTCATGTTTTGCAAAGTACAGACAAAAACAAACAGGGAGGCCCTATACAAGGTGGATTGGCACAGTGACTGCAACAATGGGCTGAAATATAAAAACCCTTGGGGCTGAGAATAGACCTTCTTGGGGCTCTTAGACATAGGAGACCAATGCACTAAAATCCCCAACCTTGCCAATAATATATGGCAGGGTCCTATGGTTAAACTCAGGCGATATTGAGACACAAGCGTTAATGGAACTGAGGTGAAAGTTTGGATAGGAATAGTAAGATTTAAACAGATCTTGTGTGAAGGAGTTGTTCCTCTCTTTTCTGACTCTATTATTGGTATGGATATTATCAATGGTGAGACTCAATGGTTTTCCCTGGTTCAGTAGAACTGATACCAATATTTTTGTTGCATTCTAAATGCCATTTTTTAAAATTCCTTTTCTCCATCCCACCTAAGAAAAGAGTCAGTCATAGTTTGTTTTCACATGGCAAAGATCACAACATACTTTCACCATGTTGGCAATGTACTAATTATATTCTCTAGCCGTCTGTCATAGTTTGGTTAGGAAAAAAACTGAATTATTTCAGAACTAAAGTACAGTGATGCATTACATTGGTGGTATGTTAACATCAAATGCAGAAGAAAAGGAGAGGGTAGATTTCAAAACAGTGGTGCCTCACATGACCAATAGAAACTAGTTCATAAATCAAGGAAAAATACAGAGCTCTACCTGAACAGTGAAGTTCTTGGGAACAACTTGGTCAGGAGTCCCTTGTGTCATTCCACAGGCAAACAAGAAGAAGTTACTGTCCCTACTTATCACAAATACTAAACAGAAGACCCAGTGCTTGGTTGGTTTAGTTAGATCTTGGAGGACTCATATTCTACACCTGGGAGTATTTGTAGCTTTCATCCATATTACTATTCCAAATAAAACTCGCTTTGCACGGGGGCCTGAGCAATAGCAGGCTAACTCTGAGTTACAGAAAGCAGTCTCCCTCCTCTTGGCTTGCGGCCTGCGGATCCTCATTCATATGATCTTGGAGATGTCTTCCACTCACACTTACGGGACCCAGAGATTCTGGCAAAGCTCTGAGAACACTGCCTACAACAACCATTAAGGTTCCAGACCAGGAAGTAACACAATACACACTGATTGAAAGGCAATTACTTGCCAGTTACTGGCCATTGATTGGGACTGCTTCAATGACAGAAGGACATCAAATCATCACGAGACCTGAGATACCCATCATTTCTAGGGTAATGTCAAATAAGGAGACCAGAGCCCCCAATAAGTCTACAGTAAAATGAAAATGGTTCATAAAGGAAAAAGATCCTGGGGGAATGCAGGGTGGTGCCCACCATATCCTCAAATAGATCACGTCTTTCCTAAAAGTCCCACCATGGTACCTCTAAGGAGTTGCCAGACCTGGTGCCACAGGGACAGTTCCCTAGGAAAAGCTTTCTGCTGACTGTCAGAAGAGTCCTTGATTCCAAAATAACAATTCCAGAGCGTGTGAACAACATCTGATATGGATCTTGACTGAAAGCATGGGATATCAGAAAAACTATTTTTACTTGTGTTTTATTCATTATACAAAAGCATTTGAAAAAAAGAAAAAAAGCATTTGATGGTCTGGACCATAACCAATTATGGGTACCTTCATAAAAATGGGATTTCTGGGACACTAGTAGGCTGCTGTGGAACCTCCACATAGACCAAAAGAGAGTCAATTGCACAGTACAGGGGAATAGCACATGGTTTAAAATCATAAAAGGCATGTGTCAGGGTGTATCCTTTTACTATATTTGATCTTCCACCATATTCAACCTGTGAGCTAAGAAAATAATCTGAGAACCTGGATTATATGAAGAAGAACCTGGCATCATGATTGGTGGTTGCTTATGAATATCCTGCAATACGCAGACAACACAACCTTACTTGCTGAGAAGAGTGAGGAGAATTCAAAGCACTTGCTGATCAATATTAACAATGACACGTCTGAATAAGGATTGCATCTAGTGTAAAGGAAACAAAAATTCTCACAGCTGTACCAATCGGTAACATCAAGATAAATAGAGAAAAGAGTGAAGTTTTTGAGAATATTATCTTGTTTGAAATCAAAATCAGTGCTCAAAGAAGCAGTGGGGAAGATATGAAATGACACCTTGAATTGGGTGATTTGATGCACAAGATCTCTTTCAGGTGTTGAAGAGTAAAGATGTCACACTGTGGACTATGATTCACCTATCCCAGACATAATCATTTCAGTTACCTTGTATGCATTTGAAAGTTGAACATTGAATAAAGAAGACTAAAGAAAGATCAAGTGTCAACAGTGAAGAAGAATCAAGGATAAAGAAGTACTGAGTAAGAATAAAAAAATCTGTTTGAAGGAAGTGTAGTCAGAATCCTCCTTAGAAGCCTGGATGAGAGATTTCATCTCAATTATTTGAACACATTATCAAGAGAGCCTAATCCCTGGAAAAAGACACGATGCTTGGTCAAGTACAGAGGCAGAGACAAAGAAGTCCTATGACGAAATGGGGTGACATCTTGGTTACGAAAATGGGCTCAAACATAAATTGTTAGGATGCACAGGCCCAAGTTGTTTTTTCTCTGTTGTACATATGGTTGCTATGAGTTGGAGCCAATCCAGTGGCTCTTACCAATACCACGCACACACTATTAGCTAAGGCTACAGTGTCCGCAAGCCTCTTTTCCTCAGATCCCAAATCCCAAGCAACAGAACTTTACAATCTTGTCAATGTGACAATCCAGGGTACAAGATTCTGATTTTGAATACCACCCACAGTGAAGTTAGAAATTAACAAGATCTAACCACATATTCATAGATTCCAATCTTCTTTATAATTTCCTAGCCATAAATAAGACTATTCAATATATATTCCACCAGTAATACGGAAGATGGATTCCTAGATAAATAAATAGGCAAATAGAAATTTAGAGCAAAAGACTATTGTAAAAACAAAAATTCAAAAATGAAAACAGTGATAAGAGAAGATATTGAATCCACCACAATAACAGAGGATATTATTTTTAAAGGGGTACATTCTTAGATTTAGAAAGCATATTAACAGAATTGAAAGAAAAATCAATACAAAACTTGTGGGAATATTTGAATCACTCTCATAATAAGGGAAAAAACAAATCAAAATATTCTTCTCAGGTTATTGTCCCTGTGGAGACCAAATATGATTCATTTAAATACCTTTTCTACCACCACTTCTCCATCAGTTTGCATTGCTATGATTCTGGAAGCTATATCACTAGTATTTCAAATCCCAGCAGGGTCACCCAAAGTGAATAGGATTCAGCAGAGCTTCAAGACACAGAACAGACTACAAAGAAGGAATAGGCTATCTCCTTTAGAGGAATTAACCACTGACAACCTTGTCAGATACTGAAAACCTCATGAATACCAGAAGGAGATTGTCAGATATAGTGTCAAAGAGGAGTCTCTCAAGTCTGAAGGCACTGGAAACATGGCTAAGAAAGAGCTACTTTCTCAAAGTAGAGTCAACCTTAATGATGAAGACTGAGCAGAATCTCCAGGAGCCAAGTCTTCGGAACCTTCATTTATTCCTGTGACATGTCCCAAAATGAGAAGAGACAGCTACAAACATCTATGAATGCTTGGAATTTGGAATATATGAAGCATGAATGGAAGACAGTTGACAATTTTAAAAAATTAAGTGGAACACGTAGAGATCAATATCCTAGGCCTTATAAGCTGATATGAACTTGTTTTGGCCATTTTGAATCAGATGATCACATAGTTAACTATCCCAGGAGTGACATATTCAAGAAGAATAGCATCACATTAATCCCCCAAAAGGGCATGTCAGCATCCATCTTGATGTACAGTGCTCGCTATCATCGGAAACTATCCATAGGCACACAAAGGAATCCAGTTAACACCACTGTTATTCAAATTGATGCACCAACCACAAAAGCTAGAGATGAAGAGAGTGAAAAATTTGACAAATGTCTTCAGTCTGAAATTGATCAACTCTACGATCAGGATGCATGGGTGGTTGTTGCAATTAGAATGCAAAAGTTGGAAACCAGAAGAAACGGTAGTTGGGAAATATGGTTTTAGGGATAAACACGAAGCTGGGATTACATGATAGAATTTCGCAAGACCAACTACTTGCTCATCCCAAATTAATTTTTCAACAATGCGGAGGGCAAATTTTCATGTGAGCTTCTCCAGATGGAACACACAGCCATCAATTTGACTACATCTGTGGGAAGACATCATGTAGAAGCTCAATTGCAGCAGCTAACACCATGCCAGAGACCAAATGTGGAACAGACCATCAAATTCTCAAATATAAGTTCTGAATGGAGCTGAACAAAAATTAAAGTGAGTCCCTGAGAACCAAGATATGACCACCTGAATTTCGAGAACATCTCAAGAACGAATGGGATACATCATACACTAATGACAGAAGACTTGATGAGCTATGCAATGACATCAAGAACATCAGATGTGAAGAAATCTAAAAGTCATTTTAAAGACAATACAGAAAAGATCAAAATAGATGTCAGATAAGACTCTGAAACTCTCAAAATAACTAAGGCAAATGGAAGAAGTGATAAAGTCAAAGAGCTGAAAGAAGGGCAGCTCAAGAAGACAAAGTAAAATATTATAATGAAATGTGCAAAGATCTATAGATAGTGAGGTAGTTTATTGTGCCAACTTGGCCGATAAACATATGTGGGGTTAATTGAAGGGCAAAGGGATAAATGGCTTGGTGAGCCTTGCCTTTCGAGTTCTCGGGTCTCTTGCTTTCTTTCTGATGGTCAGACCAGGGTGCAGCGGCCTTACCCAGTTCCCTGCTTTAGCTGGCAAGGCTCACTTCCTGCAAGATATCCCTGAGGAGAAGCCACATGGATCTACTCCGACGCAGCCCTGGGTGCTGGAGCACCCATGTGGAGACCCCAGCCAGAGCTGAGATGTTTACATATTCACTGACTCGGCTTTCCTCCTGCAGTTGGCATCATTGCGTCTGCTTTGTGAGATGGAGGAGGACTTTGTGGATTGGTGTCAGACATATGGGTTAATATTGGACTTGTGGGCTTGGTCAGCACTGGGTTGGGATGTTTTCTTGATGTGCACTTAACCTTTATATAAAACTCTCTCTTATACATGATTTGCTTCTCTAAAGTACCCAGACTAACACAGATAGAAAACGAAAAAGGAAGAACAGGCTTATATATTAAGCTGAAGGAACTAGAGAAAAATCTAGCCTCCATTTGCAATATTGAACAATGTCATGGGCAAAATCTACTACTTGTCTGTCGGTTTGTTGTAATATGAAGGCTTGTGTGCTGCTGAGATGTTGGGAGCTATGTCACTGGTATTTCAAATGACAGCAGACTCACCCAAAATAAACAGGTTTCAGCTAAGCTTCCAGACTGAGAACAGACATGAAGAAAACTCGGCTGTCCACTTCAGAGGAAATAGCCACTGAAAACCTCATGCGTGGCTTCGAGACCTGTCAGGGAGGGACTGAGGGTCTAATGAATGGAAGCAGAACATTGTTGGGTACAGCATTGGAGAAAGCGCCTCTGAGGTCAGAGGGTACTCAAACTCTGCCTAAAGGGGGACTGTTTTCTCAGGGAAAAGTGGGTCTTGGTGATGCAAGTTGGGTAAACCGTGTGGTCCTGGTGCCTTCGGGATTTTCATCTGCTGATGGGTACTACCCAAGGTACGGAAAATGGGAAGTGTTCCAAAAATAGGGATAGGGGCAGTAAAGGAAAGGAAGGCCCTAAAGGGATTGGATTAACACTGGCTGAAACAAGAGCCTCAGGCAGATCAACAGTTGTGAGAATGATGCAGGCCAGGCAATGTTTAGTTTTGCTGTGCATGAGGTCCTACAGCTCGGATCAGGCTTGATGGCACCCAACAACAACATGGGCAAAATACGCCACTTGTCTGACATTTTGTTGTACTGTCATGGTTGTGTGTTATTGTGATGCTGGAAGTTATGTCTCTTGTATTTCAAATGCCATCGGAAGTACCAAAAGCGAACAAACAGGTCTCAAAGGAGCTTAGAATCCTCATTAACTGGACAGACTTTGAAGAACTGGGATACCCATTTGAAAGGATGTAGCTGCTGCACACCTTCCCCATAGATTAGAAACACTATCGGTCATTGAAGGCCCGGGAAAATGGAGAGAGTGGTTCAAGACTGGTGGTGTTTCTTCATTCATAAAGTTTCTATGGATCAAAACCTACTTGATGGCAATGTGAGTAAGAGAGTGAACAATACAGGAAGCATCAAAAGAGTCGCTGTACCAAAAAGAACACGCATTAAGAGGCTGTTGTGTTAACAGAACAAGCGAATATTGCATAGGTTAAAGCAGGAAAGGTGTACATCAGGGTTGCATCCTATCAACATACTTATTCAATCTCTATGCTAAGCAAGCAATCAGAGTAGCTGGATTATATGGAGACGCATGTGGCATCAGGATTGGAGTAAGGCTTATTACCAATTTGGGATTTACAGCTGATACAACTTTGCTTCCTGAAAATAAGGAGGACTTGAATCACATTTGTAGCAGTACATTCACAAGGAGCTGCCAGCGATTCAGACCAGATTCAGAGGAGGAAATGGAACAGGGAGAAAAAAAAAAGATGTGTATCAGGTTGTAGCCTCTCATCAATCTTATTTAATCTGTATGCTCAACAAATCATCAAAGAAACTGGATTTTATGAAGATGAATGTAGCATCAGGATTGGTATGTGATATGCAAATAGTATGGTTCTCCACAGCTCCAGGGCTCTAACTCAGCTCCTTATGTCTTGTCCATAGGAATGTCTCCCAGGGAGTGAGTATGTGTCCTGCCTCCAGCAAGCTATTTATCTCCTTAGTACCTCCAAAGAGATCATCAAGCTGCGACCTGACTGACCTGCTAAACTCTATCCCTTCACTAGTAAGTCTCAAATTGACAACAGATTATGTATGTAACTACCACACAAGTCAATATAAAGGTAACAAAAAAAAATCCTCATTAACTGGACAAAGGTAACATCATCAGAAAGGAGAAAAGATTGAAGTTTCAAGGGTTTCCTCTTGCTTGGATCCCAAACCAATGCAGCCAAGAGATCAAATAACACATTTCATTAGAAAAATCTCCTGCCCATAATCTTTTAAGGTGTCGAAAAGCAGGACGTTACTTTTAGTACTAGGTTGCACCTGATCCAAACCATGCCTAA
>NW_022106084.1:4897476-4898466 GCF_000313985.2 Echinops telfairi
CCTCGACACGATGGATGGACTGACGCAGTGGTTGCACCAATGGGCTCCAACATGAACAACTGTGAAGACAGCACAGGACCAGGTGACGTTTTTTCTTTCATCATCCTCAAAACTGAACTAATAAACATCATGGTAAATGGAGAAATGACAGAAGATTTTCACGATATCATTTTGTTTGTATTCACAGTTGATCAGGGAAGCACTAGTCAAGAGATCAAAAGATGCCCTGTACGGGATAAATCTGCTGCACAAAGCCTCATTATTGTCTTCGAACAGCAAGGCTCTTACTTTGAGGACTAAGATGCACCTGACCCAAGCCATTGTCTTTTCAGTTGCCTTATGTGCTTATGGAAGTTGGACATTGAATAAGGAAGACCGAAGAAGAATTGGTGCATTTGCATTATGATGCAGGCAGAGTATCGAAAGTACCATGGACTGTCACCCTGCAAAAACAAACAATAAACAACAAACACACAAATCTGTCTTGGAAAAAGTACAACCTGAACGCTTCTCAGAAGCAACGATGGTGAGACTTGGCCTTATCGACTTTGGGTACGTTTTCAGGAGAGATCAGTGTATGAAAAAAGGCCATCATGTTTGGTAAAACAGAAGGGAGAAAAACAATGAGGGCGATCTCTGACAAGATGGATGGACACAGTGGCGGCAACAATGGGCTCAAACATAAAAACAATTAGGAAAACGGCATGAGACCAGGTGTTGTTTGGTTTTGTTATACACAGGGTCAGTACAAGTGGGAACCAACCAGATGGCACCTAAAAACAACGTTTTCAGAAGATTTCCTCTGTCATACGCTCCTCTCCCACATGGCAATGAAATGACCCCTCCTTCCCACATTGTAAAGTAACACATTGTAGTTGGCTCCCACATATGGCAATGCTTTGAGTACACAGTAGACCTGGCCCAAGGGTTTTCAAGGATGGACCTTATTGGGAACAAAGATTATCAGGTCTATTTTCTGAGACACCTCTG
>NW_022106084.1:4898961-4902721 GCF_000313985.2 Echinops telfairi
GAGTAAAATGTATATACTTAACATTTTCTAATGTAATGTATTTCTGGACTGTGCCTATTCCTGGGAAACTCAGAGAAATTTCTATGGAATATGATCGATTTCAAGACTGCTTGGAAGTCCCACTTGACATTTCCCACCTGCATCCCACTTCTGTATGGGTCTTCCTTTCTTGTTGCTTAAATATCTTCCCTTTCTACCCATACATAGATACATGATAGCAAATCCAATAAGCAGTGATTTAAACATCTCCCTACTCAAAATAAATAACTGATACCCATTTAGTTTGACTTTGTCCTTGTTTACAGGAGGAGAAAAAATGGTGTAGGGTATAGGGGAGTGTTTAATTTATATCCCAATCAAACGAATGCAAAGGCTCCTGAATCATCTTCCTGTGGGCTTGGTTCCTTTTTCTCTTATGTCCAATTGGAAGCTGTGTATATCCACCACCCCGCTGTTTCTCAAAAGTCGAACTAGACACCAATATGGCTCTGAATTAGAGTAAGTGCAACATTTGCTAGTGACGTCTGTGTTTTGCAGGTGTCACTGCCAAGTGCCAATGCTATCCAATATTTGCTTACCACTGCGCACGTGGGACCAAACCCACCCTTAATGAGACAAGCACTGCATTGCCGTGACGTGTGTGCAACAGTATTCCCTGAGCGTAAGCCCCAGAAGCATGGTTATTTAGCTCGCATAGTCTTCCGCTATAATCATAGCAGTTTTTCTTCCAGCAGTAAAAGTCTCACCAACTACAGTTAGGCATTTTCTGCTTTCCAATTACTTGCTGAAGCCATGCCAAGCACAGAGTCATATTTTCATGTATCATTAAACAAATGCAGTCGTGATCCCCAAACAGGTTTCAGTTTGGACTAAACTACATCCATTAAAGCTTCCATAAATGGCACACCCTTCAGCTTAGAGTTTCTTTTTACTCATAAATATTTAAACTACACAGATAATACCTCGACTTCCCAGCAAGTGCAGCATTAGCTGGGCAATCTTTAAAGCATAAAATTTTGCAGAGAGAGAAAAGCAGAAAGGACAAAATGCTTTGTGCTATAGCAAAAAGGCCTACTAGATTCCTATTATTTCCTTATTTCCAAGAAAGCGTCTTTTTCTTTTTTCCTGTGTATGCATATGCGATGAGTTGAAAAGGTGCATCACAATACTCACATTTTTAACAGTTGCTAGGTGTCCTTGAGTTGGTTCCAATTCATAGCAACCTTATGTACAGAAGAACGAAACGCTGTTCAGTCCTGCGTCACCCTGACAACTGTTCTTCTGTTTGAGCCCATAGATGGAGCCACTGTGTCCATCCATCGTGCTGAAGTTCTTCCTCTTTTTTGCCTCCCTACTATCATTTGTCTGCATTTTGTGGTACTGTGGTGGTTTTTGTGTGTCTGCGATGCTTAGAGGTATGTCACTGATATTTCAAAAGCCAGCAGGGTCCACCAGAGAGAACAAGGCAGCGGAGCTTCCAGACTAAGAGCAGTCTATGAAGAAGGAATACGCTGTCACTTCAGGGGAATTAGCCATGGAAAACCTTATGGACACTCTGAAAACCATGTATGCCGGATACTAAAGACTTATGTTGACAAATGGGCAATATTCTTTGCCACAGATATGTATGGTCGATAAAAGTGTAAAAAGAAATCAAACTTAAGTCTGAAGGTCTGAATGTAGTAACTATAAAAGCGAAATGAAAGGTTAAGTCTAATGCTATGTTTCTCTCCAAGAAAGTTTGAGGTAAGTTAAGACTGATTTATAAAGATGATTAATTACTTTGCTCAAATTAGCCAGAGATCATTAAGCTGCAATGAACCAAAACCCATACTTATGAGCCTAAGCAAAAGACAATTTACGGATTTTAAGAGCCCAGAATCAGATCACAGCATCCATCTAAAGGAAGTCACACAGAAGCAACTACGTGGCTGCTTTTAGCACACAGGATAGGATACAACCTCAAAGTGAACCTGCTCTGACTCTTTTACATTCTCTCCACTGGCTTTTTATTTCTTTATTTTATTTGTGTCTCTGTGTTTTCCATCTCATTATAGATATTCTTAGTTTCTATCTCCAAAAAGTCCAGCTCATTGAAAGTGTGAGGTGCCTTGGACCAACTTGAACCAAAATTTTATATGATCCTATATTTCCTAGTACATTATCTTAAAAATATGCTTGTGTGTCATCCATTTCAAATTTGAGAGAAAGGGGGTTGAGTAAGCCCGAGTAGGGCACCCAACTCAGTTAAATTAACTGTTATGAACACAGATCTCTACATTGCGTTCACTAGAGACTCGTGGGCAATGTGGAGAAAGAGGATATGAAACAGATGTCTACGAATTAATGTCTGTAATTCAGTAGAAAAAATTACCATAATTGAAGGTTTCGGATGAAATAGAGATTTAAAAAAAATCATACAATGATGTAAGTAACATCTTCCATATCAGAATTTACAAATTTTATTCACATGTATTATCACACATATTCTTTGTGGCATCTGTTAGGTGCATGGAATAAAGTAGCACCATGCATGTTAATAAATGAGTATACTGAAAGCCAGAGAAGTTGCAACAGAGGGAATTTTAGACGAGTCACTTGGATACCACCTCTTCAAGATCTGTCAAGTATATCTATATGTTTCAAACAATATCAGCCAGTTTACATCAGGCTTTTATAAGATCTGAATTGATTTGGGTTTCAATAACAAAGAAGAAAATAGCACCAGCTATTCATCCAACCCTGGTTTCCATAAAAGAAATTGTTATTTCAACAATTTATGCCAATAACAATTATTTCAAATAATTGTTTTCGGCATAAAGGTGACTAAATATTAGCATGGTAAAAAAATATTAAATTGATATAATTGTTTTTGAGTTGGAGTATTTAATCTATTTACATCAATGTATATACTAAAAAGATAGGACATATATCTGCCATTTTGTGACCTGGTGGTTTAGCACATTATATAATGGGCTGCTGACTGCAAAGTCAGCAGTTCAAACCCATCAGCTGCTCTGAGGGAGAAAAATGAGGCTTTCTTCTCCTGTAAAAAATGGACAATTTCGGAAACCCAGAGGGCCAGTTCTATTTTGTCTTATGGTTTCACTATGACTCAGACTCCACTAGATGGAAGAGAATTGGACCTGGAAGCCTGCTTGGTAAAGTAGAAGACCTGGGAAAAGAAGGCCCGCAAATAGATGGTTGGCCCAGTCGCTGCCACAATAGACTGGATCAAAGTAACAATGTGAAGATGGGGCCAGAGCAGACACAGTTTCATTTCGCTTTGCATGGGATTGCTGGGAGTGAGAACAAACTAGATGACACAGAGCAACCATGCAACACGTAACTCTGCTTTTTAATTTTGTTTTTGTTTTGCTCCCCATCTTCATTTATATCTTTTCTCCTGTTACATAGATATTTCCAATTACAAGAAGAACCCCGGTCCTCGACCACATTCATACCCGCCCTACTGGGATTTCGACGTGAAATGTCAAGAAATTTTTCCATCGGAACTTGAACAAAAGACATTAGAATCCAACCCAAGGAACGTGATTTTTGTAAACAAAAGTCGTTCATGTTTTGGTCACTCAGTGTTAGTTGGCATGGTTAGTAGGTGTTGTTTAAATGTTTTGTGGCTGTGTTCCAAGCGTTTTGCTATAATTTCCTAGTTTTTGTGGCTTTCTGTACTGTACTATTTTTAGATCAAAACCATGGGTCCTAAGAAAGAGTTTTTTGAAAAGAATCATCATTATAAGGA
>NW_022106084.1:4904190-4905953 GCF_000313985.2 Echinops telfairi
GCTTTTCTTTGTCACTTTGTTTGACACTGCTGTGTTTTTATGTGCGGATTGTTATCTCTGCAGGCCTATCTAGGTAAGATAGGCTGGATAAACAATGTGGAGAAGAAAACAATGGGACTGATGGTTCTAGGGGGACATCTGAGATGGGGAGGTGGGAGAAGGGAAATGGTGTTAAACAACCCAGGAATAAGGGAACCAAGAGTGATTCAAAACCAGTGGCAAGGAGGGGGTGGGAGGCCTGGTAGGGAGTGATCAAAGGCAATGTAATGGAGAGGAATTACTGAAACCCAAATGATATGAGCATGATAGTGGGACAAGAGGAAAGTAAAAGGAAATATAGGAAAGAAGTAGGAGGCAAAGGACATACATACATAGATATGCCTAAATTCAGGCATATACGTTTTCAGTTATTTCTTATGGGAAAAAATTGATTCAGAACTTGATGGCATCGCATCTCAATGCTCCTTCTAGAATGAATTAGTGTTGAGGTCCGGGGTTTGCTACTGCAACCCTTACAAGAGCAAACTTGATCCTCTTGTGATTTGATATTGCCAACTTTTTGGCTAGTAGCTGAGCATCTCGACCATTACACCACCAGAGGACCTAGGTGGCTGCCTCAGACATCACTATTAGTTCCTTAATGTTATATGAGAACTTTATTTTAATAGTATTCCTTGTGCGACCATACATATATGTGCATATTGATAAAATTACTTTGGAAAGTTGTCTATTATATTTGAGAAAAATCAAAGGACTTGCACACTAACAATATATTTATAATGTCTTCTCTGTTCACCTATGTATGCTATTACCTTACCAGGAGTTCTGATGGCACAGCAGTTTGGGATTGGTCTGCCAACCAGAAGTTCAACATTTCAAAAATGCCAGCCGCTCCACAGGAAAAAGATGAGTCTGTTTTTTCCCATAGTTACAGTCTCGACAGTGGTTGGTGTGGGACATGGAAAAAAATTATAAATAATCAAGGGTTCATGAGCAAGGGAGGTGAAATGAGCTGATACCAAGGGCTCAAGTAGAAAGAAAATGTTTTGACAATTATGATGGCAACATATATACAAATGTGCTTGACACAATGGATGGATGGATGGATTGTGATAAGAACTGTAAGAGCCCCCCAAAAATGATTTGAAAAAAAGTTACACTCTCAGACACCCATAAATGCACCTTTGGTCCTGAAGTGTCACCATGGCTGAGAATGATCTCAAAGGCCATGAATTTTTGTTTTTCAAGATTCACATTACTGTCTAGTATTCACTTTATTTCACTATGTAGGATACGCTCTCATATTTCTTACCGAGAAAGTCTATAGAAATAATTTTTCTCAGAGTATTTTTTTCCCCAAAATATCTTAATATCTTCTCTCATCATGATGGAGAATGTTGCTGGCTATAGCATTATTTTTGACAGTTTGTTTCCATGAGCACATTCAATATGCCCTCTCAGTGCCATTTTGTCCCTTGATTCAGAAGATAGGTTATCCGTTAATCTTTAGGGATTGCCTATGCATGGTGAATATGCCTTTCTCTTGATGCTTTTAATATTATTTCCTTGTGTGGTTTTTGAAAACTTGATGCTATATCTAGATGTGAATCTCATTGTGTTCTATCTAGTTAGAATTTGTGTACTTTTTAAAAGTGCTAACCATTTTTTTCATCAAATTTGCACACTTTGGGGGGCATTGTTTTTCCAAGTCGAGTTTCTTTCCAAATTTTGATCTTTTATTATTTTCCTCAGGGTCCCATTAT
>NW_022106084.1:4907163-4909835 GCF_000313985.2 Echinops telfairi
AGATTTTCTACTATGCTGTTTTTCGCTATGTGAAAATATTTATGACCTATAGTTTGTATAATTTTCTAGCTATTTCTTTTTCTTTTCTTTTTTTTTTTTAAGCAAATGGGAAGAAATGTATTGGAGCCCCTATGGGAAACCCTAAAGTGGCTCAGCATCATCTACTGTGTAGGCATGCCCAGCAAAGGGTCATACTATTCCCTGTACCCTCAGGTCCCAGAGGGACTCCCCTTGAGCCGAGCCCCAAAGCCCCAGGACTGGCTGGGGGTGGGGATCTAGCTTTTCTTTTGGTGAGTAGTCTGATACATTCTATTCCTTATAACTGAAAGAATTATCAATACATATACATATCACTGAGTCCTGGTGCTGCTGTCTGGTAAACAGTGAACAGCTAATATCCAGACTGGCCGTTCAAGTGCACTAATCACTCCATGGGAGAAAGCTGCAGCTATGGTCCCCTGCTGCAATCTACAGCTCTGGGAACACAGGATTGGCTCACTGGGAGTCATAAATGACTCAAGGGCAGTGGGCTATATATCCCAACCTTTCGTTATAGAAAATAGATACTTATACATTATATACTTAAAATATAAAATGATACAGAGTTTATATTTGTTTTGAATCCATTCAAATATCATCAAAAGTTTTATATATATATATATATATATATATTTAGAATTACATACTTATATAAAACATCAAATTTATTTATCTATGTATGTATGTGTGTATGTGTGCATTTCCTACCATCAAGTTTATTCCAATCTATAGCAGTTATACACATCTGTTACTGTAGTTGCCATCAGCGGTTGGTGATCCTGCACAGATGAGACCCGATCATTGCCCAGTCCTACAGGATCTTTGTGCTCATTGGTATGCTTGAGTTCAACTTTGTGGTCATTATGTAATTGCAGACTTACCTTGCACTTCCTGGTCCTCCACTTAAGCAAGTAAGAGGTTTTTTCAGTAATTAGTTCTTCTTGATGATGCATTTAAATTAAGTGAGGCTAGGTCTCAGACAATATTTTATAATCTATCATTTTCACTGACTAATTTTTAAAAGTAGATTGCTACACCTCCTTCTAGTCAGTTTTAATAGACGGTCCTTCAGGTATTTGAAGTACTAGCATTAGTTTCCAGAATCATAGTGACATGCAAGCCACCACAATATGACAAGCATCAGGAAGGTGACGGGTACATTTTCTAAGAACATAAAGCATGGCATTGTTAAAAATAAAGGAATTAAGTTGTAAATTCCTTAGTGATTAAACTATGATTTCAAGGTAACAAAACAATTAGTTAATTATCTCAAAATCAGAAACAGCTGTTGTTTGATGTAATATAATTTTATTACATTGAGAGAAAACAAGTTTTCTCATTGGCAAAAATAGAAAAGGGAGTTTTGTCTAATAAGAATATGAAAATCTTACAGCAACAATACAGTCATCTATCCTTAGAAACATGCTTTATTACCAGTTGATTAATTATAATTTTATTATAATTTTTGCCTTTTGTTAAAGCATTAGTACTTTTTCTTATCTTTTGTAATGGTGTTTAATAACCCTTTAAACTCTACAATTAACTTATTCTCACGCAATTAAATTCAATTCATGATTCTTTTCACTAATAAACAGCTTTTTCTTCAACGTCCTTCTCAGTGTTACTCTTGAAGTGTTGCTTCCTTAAAGACTATTTCTTGCTAAAACTTGTTTTCTGTGAAATGCTCATTTAAATCATCAAATTGCAAGCATTATATACCTTGTCAATATGAATATGTTTCTACGTTTAAAAGTTTAGTGTTATAAAATCACAATGATCCAAAATAAACAATATAAAGACACATATATTTCTATGGTCAGTTATTTTAAATCACTTATTTTATATGGGGAAAAAGTATACTAATATTAATTAAGCCATTAATTACTGTGTTTCATGTTCCCATTTTTTGAGGAGCCAACTCTTTCTGAAACATGTTATGGTTGGAGTAAAATAAGTAATTTGTGTTTTTCTTTCAGTATCATCCATAGGGAAAATTCCATTTCTCTGAGTGGACATGAAAAATGAACCTTGTCTTCCAGTTTTGTCCAAGGAAAACCTTTTCCACTCCCTCTATGTCTAAATGTCTACACTGTCCAGATCTGTCTTAAAGACACAATGCCTTCTCCCTGTAATCATATCCTACCCTCTCATTTTCATTTGGCATAATGAATCACTTTCTATTTTTTCTGCTTTCTCTAAGCCTATTATTTACTTTCACAAGGGCTGGCAAAAATCCTGAGGTCTACCAGGAGAGAATTTCTCTAAATCTCTTCTATGAGTATAGTTACATTTCTCTGCTGTCAGTTGGATTTGGTGTTCCTGAGGACTTGACTATCCCCACAGTGATTATCAAATTAAACTGTTCCTTTACACGTTTCATTTAGCTAAGCTAAATAAACATGTGTAAAGGAGAAATTTTTATTATTATCTCCCAGTTGCATGCCACCCCCTCAAAATTGCTGTTCCTGAAGTTAATTGTGCATCACATTTTTGGTCTCAGGGCCCCTGTATGCTTCTCAAATGATTGAGAACTCTCAAGAGTGTATGCTTATGCAAACTATAGTTACCTCATTGAATTAGAATTTCTTTTAACAAATCTGAAAAAAGAAATGATGCAAGAATACACGTACCAC
>NW_022106084.1:4910592-4911795 GCF_000313985.2 Echinops telfairi
CTTCCTGAAAGATTTCCTCTAATTGAGTTTCCACTCCTGTTCTGGATTTCCTTGGAAAATAAATTTCATCTTTGGTTCCAGCTTCTGAAAATCTCATCAAAGGAGTTGCACACTCTCATGTGTGAGTGGTAAGAAATATGAGGCTTTCTAGTCCCCCCAAACAGTTAGCCTGAAACACTCAAAGGGGCTGTTTGACCCTCCTCCCCAGGGCCCTTATGAGTTAGCATTGACTCAATAGCAGCGGGTTTGGTTGGTTGTGAGGGTGGGATCCAACAGTTTTATCTTTAATTTCTCTATATTTCATCCTTATTTAGGAACTGCTTATTTCTGAAAGTAACTGAGTCTCAAACATTTTGATCTCAGGACCATTTGATCTCAGGACTCTTTCAATTGTTGAGAGTACTTAAAAGATAAATAACACATATACATAAAAATAGTATTATTTTAACCTTCTTTAATTCTATCCCCTCTATTTTACTCTGTATGATCTGATAAGTCATCACTTATAAAAGGATATATTTGTTTTCTACGTTGTATGTTTCTCTCTCTGTTAGAATGTTTATAGATAGCCAACAGTTTTAAGTATTGTCCATATCCAACAACATACGGTTTTGTTTACCATCTTTGATAATAAGAAAGGATTTTTAACAACTTTGTACATACAACCAACATTTTTCAATGTAATTTTTTAAAACCTAATAGCATGTCATTTCAATTATGACACCAAGGATCCATTAAGTGGAGAGAGACTCATCATAGGAATTACTCAAATCAAAGGGTCAGTTCAAAAATAGTTTTTAAAATAAAATCTATGAGTTTTCTCCCCGAATATGGAAGTAGTTGGAAAATCCAAATGCAAACAGTAAAAATAGAATATAAATTGAATTTTTTTCATTTCATTTGGTAAATCCTCTTCCATATCATAATAGAAAAGTTGTGCCTATTAGAAAGAAATAGAATAATAATAATTAAGAGTGGAATCAGTATGCCTCAATCTTAAACCGTGTCACAGGAGATAGTGAATTTATTCTGTTCTGCAATAACTTGAGTTTGATATTATTTGCTTTATGATAACCCAAGTGTATTAAGTATTGATAGAAATAAAATTATTCTGATAATTGGTAAGATAATTTTTTGGTAGTGGGGCGGCAGGTGGACATTGGGCCTCCTCATGCGCACTCCCCTAATACAAGAACACCTTGC
>NW_022106084.1:4913873-4915534 GCF_000313985.2 Echinops telfairi
TTGCAATTGGCATCTGGTTGGTGTTCTTCACAGGTGACTCAGCATGAATCTTCTGTGGATGCTCAATTGGGATGGGGGATTCACACAGATGATGGCTTGTGCATGTCACACGCCTTGATGGGAGTGTGATTTTTGCCTTCTTCAGCTCGCACCCCATGGAAGCAGAAGATGGTAACTTGAGTCACACCTCCTTGGAGAGTGAGGCCTCACAATATACCCTTAAATATGCCCCAACTTATCCTCAGAGTGTACCCCACCTATGCATTGTAGATGACTCCCTTCAAAGTGAGAGTATAGCAAGAGGTGTGGAAGCTCGAATTTGAAGGCATCACAAAACTGAGAACTGTGAAAAGATAAAGCCATGTTAAGTAGCTAGCTAAGTTGTGGTATCCTTTGGAAACTTGAAACTTCAAAGAACCAATTTTTCTAAATCCAAATTCTAGTTAAAGAGCTGTCTGATAGGTAACTTAATGGAGAGTATTCCGCCTTAAACATGGACCTTTGGGAAGAATTATCTATGTGCAGTCAGTTTTTAGAAACAGAAATTCTGGGGTCTAATTGGAAGCTGTGTTGGAATATATGGCATACCTTTAAAGATTCTATTTTTTAAACTCACTCACTTCAAAACCCTGCCATCTCCTGGCTCCAGCTTATGAACAACCAACATGAAAGGAATTCACAATGACTCTCAGAAGGTTCCCCTGCAGGGAACCTACATATGCAACCGGTTTTCTTTATTCCCTCTTTGGAGCCTGGAGAACAGGATGGGGCTCACATCAAACCTTCTCTGACTCCACGAGGAGTGAAGGAAAATCACTGTCAGCAGCATCGGGTGCTAAAAGTCAAGTCCTAGGAGCTTAAGGTCAGACCTACCTCTGCCTTCCATCCCTTTTTGCCCAGTTGTGACACCAATCCCAAGGAATGCTTAGTTTTCAGCTTAGTTCAATAATTCATGGCAGTGATCACACCGCACACACAAGCTCGTGATTCTGAAGTCTATGAGGGAATTTAACAGGTTATATTTCAGATGAAGAATGTTCAAGATACAGTTGTTCTGTCAAGAAAAACAGGGATCTCAAGGCTTCAGCCACATAGCTTGACCTCTGCCCTGCCTGAGTAATGCCACAAATCTATTTTAGGGCTACCAGTAAACACAGGATACCCAGACTCCAAAATCAATGCCATTGAGTCAAGGCTGACTCACAGGGACACTCCCACTCTGACCCCTGTGGGTTGTAGCTCTTTACAGGATTAGAAAGTCTTTCTCTCAAAGAGTTGCTGGTGGTTTCCAACTGCCGACTCTGAGGCCACATGCCTAGCCACACACTACCAGGCATACCACTTCATATAAGCCTCAAACCAAAGGCACCCAGCTGGGCCTCTCTGATACAGCAAACCCAGCACCACCACCCCACTCCCCAATGCAGTGGCTAAAGGCAGCCCCCCCAATGCAGTGTCCAAAGGCAAGCCAGCTTCCTGCTCAAAAGCACTTCGCTTTACTTGTTTTCTAGGGTGGGAAGAGCACCATGCTGGCTCGGGCTCTGGCTCCTAGTGCTTCTGTAGCTGTTTATCTGCCACTCCTCTGGTGTCAAAAGTGTCCACTGCATCAAAGAGAGTGGATGAGCAGGGATATCCAGGTCCAAACGACATGCTCTACTCTG
>NW_022106084.1:4915893-4917611 GCF_000313985.2 Echinops telfairi
CAGAGTCCCATCCTGACATTGTCCATGTGAATTTGCATGGTTTAAACTGTTGTTAGGTGTCTTTGAACGGGTTCTGACTCATAGTGATGTGTGTGCAACAGAACAAAACACTACCTGTGTCACCCTCACAATTATTCTTAGGTGTGAGCCCATTGTTTCAGCCACTGTGGCAATACATCTGGTGGGGGCTCTCCCTCGTTTCCTCTTATTTAAAAAGAATCTATAATAAATAAAGTCGGTTCCACTAATCACTGGTGTTTTTCTGTGCATTTGAATTTTTAACTTTATAGATCAGGGGTCTGAAGCAGCTCTGAGAGCCTGGTTTCTATCGAAAATAAGAGCACAATGGAGGCAAAAGAAAAGCTGTGGTTATGACTTGCCCTTCAAACAAAGTCAGCTTATATTCAATATGGCCCCGTACAATGAATACAATTGTCTTAATTGTTACCTTGAATAAGGGTTCGTAACCAGGAACATCAGAGCCACATTCACTAACTTCTTGGTAGACAGAAAAAGAGAAGCTGATTAGAAAGTAACATCAGCAGGGGCCCTGACAGCAGACGGATTGTTTGAATGGAATCCTGTTTGAAAGCAGAAAACATATACTTTTACCTTAGAATGCATACACTGGAACTCAGGCACAGATTTTTCCATTAACTCGTGTCTCAGGAAAATCAGGGGAGACCATTGTAGTCTCTCAGCTGGCAGACAGATCAGTATGATTTCTGAAGGCATAGAACAATTGCAGAATGCCTGTTGACTGCCAGAATCAGCTGTTTCAGTATGATCAGGTGAGGAAAATAAGAGAGGGCTCTCGTAGTTATCAGACCATCTGAATCTCACGTGTTTGCCTCTGAGCAATAAAGAAAGAATAATTTAGCAATAAAGACAATTCTAGAGAGACTGAATCGGCAACACACACACACACACACACACACACACACACACACACACACACTGAAGAGCCCTGCTATCATAGGTTTTAGCAATAAAGACAATTCCAGAGAGACTGAGTCGGCAACACACACACACACACACACACACACACACACTGAAGAGCCCTGCTGTCATAGGTTTTCACTTTGGGCTGGTAATTGCAAGGTCAGCAGTTCAAAACCACCTGCTGATCCTCAGGAGAAAAATGAAACTTTCTACTGCTGTAAACCGTTACAGTCTCAGAAACCCCTAGAAGTATTTTCACAGGGTCACTATGAGTTGGAATCAACTCAGTGGCCATGGGAGATCCATGCTGTTGTTCTTGGGTGCCTAGGAATCCATTTCAACTCACAGCAACCCATAGGCGCTAGAGGACAACACAGGGACATGTGCCAGAATGAAACACTGCCTAGTCCTGAGCCCTTCTCGCAGCGGTTGTTAGGTTCAAGTCCACACTTGGAAGCACGGTGTCGGTCCATCTTTTTGAAGGTCTTCCTCTTTTTCACTGGTCCTCTACTTTACCAAACTGATGTCCTGATGAGGGACTCATCTCTCCTGATAACAGGAGATAAAATCTTGCCATCGTTGCTCGAGGGAGCACTCCGGCTATACTTCTTCCAAGACAGATTGATATGGATATCAACGTATCTCCATTGTGGTTTCAATGTGTCCCTGTCAAATTGAGTGACATCTGGGTAGGGCAAAAAGTAAACCAACAGAAATGTTCTGCAGTTAGATGCTGAGTTAGTTAATTTTGCCAGCCTGGCCGATAATCACATGTG
>NW_022106084.1:4919705-4921075 GCF_000313985.2 Echinops telfairi
GGAAGCCTATGGTTGACAGGGGGGAGTCCTGGTGGCATGGCGGCTATGCATTGGGTGGTGGTCCGCAGTGCAAACCCCCCAACAGGAGCATGGAAGAGAGACAGGGCTTTCACTTCCTGTAAAGTGTTACAGTCTCATAAACTCACATGGGCAGCTCTGTGCTGCCCTCTAGGGTCACTACGATTCAGCATTGACTCAATGGCAGAGAGAAGGTTTCCAGGGTGAATCTTCAATCCATTTTGATCCACTTAGTTCTCTCTGACCCAGGACTGGCAGTATAAAAAGATTTTCCCTCAGGCAGAGTGTGTTTAAAAGTACACAGCTGTGAGTTCCCTTGGCCAGCCCAGGGATGCTGTGTAGCCCGCAGGTGTACCCTTGATGGAAAGTGTGGTGCTGGGATCAGCCACCAATCATATGTTTTGGATGAATTTCTTTTTTTCTCTCCATACTAAATGGGTATTTATACATTGTGTTTGAATATAGGATCTCTCTTTTCCTTAAAACAATACCCATATGAGGTAGTTAGTTTATTGTGCGAACCTGGCCGATAAACACATGTGGGGTTAATTGAAGGACAGAGGGATAAATGCGTCAGTGATCCTCACCTTTCCAGTTCTCAGGTCTCTTTCTTTCTGATGGTCAGACCAGGGTGCAGCTGCCTTAGCCAGTTCCCTGCTTCAGCTATCAAGGCTTACTTCCTGCAAGACATCCCTGAGGAGAAGCCACCTGGATCTACCCCAATGCAGCCCTGGGTGCTGAAGCAGCCATGTGGAGACCCCTGCCAGCGCTGAGATGTTTACACATTCACTGACTCAGCTTTCCTCTTGCAGTCGGCATCATTGCATGTGTTTTGTGAGATGCAGGAGGACTTTGTGGATTGGTGTCGGACATATGGATTAAAGTTAGACTTGTGGGCTTGGGCAGCATTGGGTTGGGATGTTTTCTTGATGTGCACTTACCCTTTATATAAAACTCTTTCTTATACATGAGTTTTTGTGGATTTGTTTCTCTAAAATACCCAGAATAACACACCATACAACGGCTGGTTGAATTCACTGATTCATATCCGTGGTATTAATTATGTACTGTAAAAAACAAAGAAAATCATCAAGAGTTCATAACTTGTCACTTCACCACTGCCATATAGATAAGGCTATGAGTGCAGGGAGGAGACCATGGTTGGAATATGTAATTTAACTGTTCTTTGGAAATTGGTCACAAAATTGGTTATTTTGGGGAAATCATTAAGAACCTGCCAGGCAAAATCTTTGTATAAGAAGAATATGCCCAGACCCATCTTTTAAGTCTTTTGTGTGAGCCCCTTTCAGTGTACTATTTAATCTACCTTCAACACCATTTTTCTTTTTTTT
>NW_022106084.1:4922959-4934840 GCF_000313985.2 Echinops telfairi
TTTCATGAGGGCAAACTTTCTGTGTTTTAGACTGAGTTAGCTAAAGAAACAAAACCTATAGTCCTTATATGTGTATGCATATAGAAATAGATTAAATAAAAGAATTGCTCACCCAGTTGATCACTAAGATCAGTCCAGTTTAAATCTGTGAGTCAGATGGTGAGCTAAAGGCATTTTCTGACTCACTTAGAAAGGTGGCTAAGAAAGGAAGGGGGAAGATGAAGCAGGAAGACCACAGGATGGTGGATGCAAAATGGTATCAATTCAAGTTTGGCATCCTTATAACTGCAGGCAATAGAGCAGGAGGTTGATGATCTTGATGTAGGATCAAGATCCAACAGAAGTGACACTTTCCCTCTGCAGAGTTTGCTTAAAGAGGACCAGGCTACATCTTTAAGGAGTCTTTCTGCCAATTAAATCAAGGTTATGCCCTAAGAAAGGGCATGGGTGCTGCACTCCATTTCAACTGCCTGCTGCTCACAGAGTTGATTCTGTTCTATGAGAGCCAATCATGGAGTTTATTGCATTCCACTACATCACATCAAGGGGGATATATATCAAACTGAAGAGAACCTTGCTCCAGCCATGCTGACCCAAAGCCTGCCCATCACATTCCCTTTCTCTGCTATTGCCAGAACGTGTCTAAGCATTGGCACATTGTTGGCTGAATAGGCAGAGTGCATTGGGAAAGTGATATAAAGAACATTTGTCTCAAAATGGAGATATGAAATTACAGTTCAAGCTTCCTGAAACCAAGTACTTTTATATTTTAGGCTCTGATACATATTCATTACATTCATCATGTTTTGCACCAGAGAGATAAACCATTCCTAACTGGGTTTGCTTTTGGTTACTAAAAGATAGTACTGGAATTCTTTAGTGATTAAGGTGACTTTATTAGGTAAAACCTCAAGATGGCACCTTGAAAATTTTGTGACTGAATAGTGTAGTGGGTTACACAAGCCACAATAGAGTAACTAGACTCAATAAGATCAGAGGACATGATTCAATTATGAATACTCATAGTTTTCAATGGTTTGTAACTACATATTAACGTCTCCATGAAGACTATGGTATGAAACCAATAAAAGATGAGCAAAGAAAGTTAGAGGTCTCTTGGTTGCTGAAAAGCATTGGTATGCATCAGAGGTGGAACATCTCTCTTAAGATATGGAAGTACAGGACTGGAAATCCTCCCAAACATCATTTCTTGAAAGTTATTACACTGTGCACAATAGAGTAAAGGGGCAAGGAAAAAGAGGGAAGTCCTTAAAGAGATGAGCTGACACTGTGGCTGCAACGATGGGCTCACCCTAGAAACGTTTAGGAGGATGGCTCAGGACAGGGTGGGGTTATGCTTTGCTGTGCATCCTGTCACTCTGGGTTCACACCTACTCCACGACGCTAACAACAACCACACCCTTTCTATGGGCTGTTGGATTTTTTGTGGTGAATTGTGAAACCCATGATGGCCAATGAGAGCCTCTAAAATCCACACCACAGTGGCTAGGGTTTGCCTCTTTGGCAATGATAAGGCCAAAGATCTTCGAATTGATGAACTCTGACTTCACTTGAGTTAGCTAACACAGAAAATAGCTGTGCCAAAATCCTTCTAATTTGTTTTCACCTAGCTCTGGATGTCAGGGTAAGATAAGGGAGATATAGGAAATATGAGTAATCCTCATATTTTTGTTAACAGCTTTATGTCATTTTTTCTTTATGGATAAATCATAATCAGAATATATTTCTAAAAATTTCTCACCAGCTTTAACAGAAATTCAGTGCTCCCTGAGAAATGGCTTTACCTCACCACCTCTCTCTTACTCCTGGTAACCACTTCTGAATTTTGGTCTTTATACACTTCATATTCTAGATATTTCAATAAGTGGGATCATACAGCATCTCTCCATTTGTTAGATAATTCACTCAGCATTAGGTTTTCAAGGTTAATTTATATTAGTATGTATCAGGATTTAATTTATTTTTGTCCAATAATAATCTGTTTCTGCAAAGGGATTAGACTGTGTGTATGACAGCAAACTGGATAGCCTTTAGAAGAATGGGAATTTCAGAGCACTGCATTATGCTACTGCAGAACTTGTACATGGATCAAGAGGCAGTTGTACTAACAGAACAAGGGAATACTGACTGCCCTGGTTTAAAATCAGGAAAGTGTGCATCAAGGTCGTATCATCTCATTATACTTATTCAATCTGTGTGCTGAGCAAATAATTAGGGAAGGTGGGCTGCATGAAGAAGAATGTGCTATCAGGATTGAAAGATGGCTTATTTAACAACCTTCAATATGCAGATGACACAAACTTAAAAATGAACAGAACTTGAAGCACTTATGGATGAAGATCAAGTATTTCAGTGTGGACTGCAATTTGATGTAAAGAAAACAAAAACAGACACACACACAAAAAAAAACTGGAGCAACATGTTACATCTTGATAACGAATGAAAGATTGAAGTTGTGAAGAATTTCACCTTATTGGGTCCCCAATCAATGCTCACGGATGCATCAGTCAAAAGATCAAACAACACATTGCATTGGGTAAATATATCGCACGAGATCTTTTTCAATTGTTTAAAAGCAAAGATGTTCTTTTCAGGGTGAGGTTGTTTCTGAGCCATACAATGGCATTTTTCAATCATCTCACATGTATGTGAAAACTGGACATTGAACAAGGAAGACCAAATAAGAGTTGATGTATTTGAACTAGGGTTCTGGTGAAGAATATCGAAATTACCATGGACTGCCAAAGGAACCCAGAATTCTCCTCAGACTTAAGGTTGTTAGACGTCATCTCAGACTTCATCAAACTTTGGATATATTCTCAGCAGAGACTAATTCCTGCCTGGTCATGCTTCGAAAAGTCGAGAGAGTGAAACAGAGGGCCGATAACAAGATGGGTTGGCACAGTGGCAGCAACAATGGGATCGAACATAAGAATAATTGTGTGAGTGGCTCAGGACCTGGCAGCATTTCATTTTGTTGCACATGGGGCAGAGGAGAGTTGGAGTCAGCTCAATGGCACCTAATCACCACAATATTATACTATTTTTACAATAGACCGCATTTTGTTTATTCACTCATCTGTTTCTGGACTTGTAGGTTTCCTCCACTTCCTGGCTACTGTGAATAGTGCTGCAATAACTAAGTATCTGTTTGTGCTCATGTTTTATTTATCTATGTTTCTATTTCAGTATATGCCGAAGCGTGGAACCACGCAGTTATGAGCTAATTCTAAACATTTTGAAGAACACTTGAACTAATTTTCATCATAGTATAGCATTTTATAATCTCACCAGAAAAGAATGTGGGGGGGGGTATTGAATTGAATCTCTGCACATCTATATAAATATCAGTTGTTTTCTGTTTTGCTGATCATAACCCTCCTAGTTTGGGTGAAGTGTTATATAATTGCATTTTTCATTTACATTTACCTAATTAAATACATTCATTATGTTGTAAAACAGTGAGACAAAGAATTCTACTTGACCTTTGTTTTTAGATCTTGAAAGATGCATGGATTCCCCAAACAATCTAAGTGCCTTTATTATAGCACCTGAAAATAAACGCTTCTTTTCTGTGTATTTGTTGACCATTTACATATGTTCTTTGATGAAATATGTACTGAAGTCTGTACCCATGTTTTTCTTTTTCTTTTTTAACCCCAAACTATTTTGTTAGGATGTAATGAAGATATATCATTCCATAGTTCAATCACTTCAAGCAGTATTGTGCAATTGCTACCACAATCGGTTTCCAAACATTCTTTTTCTTCCTGAACTATTTGACATCCACTCCCTGTACCCACCACCACTACCACTGCAAACACCCAGAAACCCCTATTCTACTTGCTGTCCCTATAGTTTCATGAATTCTGGGTTTCATATACTGAAAAACAGGAAAGCATATAATAAAAACCCAAGAGGAGACCCCAGTAACATAATACATTTGAACTAAAACCTTATATGTACAAACAAACCAAAAAAACCCAGAAAATGAAAATTAGATCAGGCCTAATGTACAGCAGAGTGGGGATTAACTGACAAGGTTTTAACTGATCAAGTCAGGTTTATTATTTTGATCTTCTGTAGTCATCTCTCCAATGCAATTTGTTATTTTGGGAAACTAATCCTGAGGGAAATATGCCCAGGACTATATTCCCTAAGTTATAACAGAGGAATCTGGAAAGCTAAATTAGAGATAAAGACCTAGCACATGATCCTGCTATACATGTCATTCCCACAGACTCTCCCCTAACAGCTAGGCTGCCTTAAAGTGAGCACTGGTTGATTCTGTCTCCCTGTAGTAGCAGACATTCTTAGATTATCTCCTCCCACTCCACCGAGGCACCCATCCCCTCTTGTACCTTCCCCCAATGCAGATATTGGGTTTCCTCACCTGTGAGTTCAGGGACTTCACTGTGATTACCACCCACCTTGTGATATATGTAACTCCTGAATATGCATGACTAATGGCTACCTATGAAAGCCCCCAAACAGTAAAGACCCCCTCTCCTCCTCCTGCTCTTTGTGTGGACCTGGCTGCTGAGATCATGGTCGTCCATGAAATGCATCTGACTCCTTTATTTTACCTTCTCTCCTATCTCTCCAATGTTTTATGACTTTACTATGCTCTTTACATATTATTACCACACAATTGCGCCTGCAGGCCCCCCTCCCCCCATGGTTGTCAGAGGCTGGTTACTCTGACATTTGTTTAGTAACTTTCCTTCAATTCCTCTAATATGGGTAGAAGGCTTATTTTGTATGCAGTACCCACAAATGTATCACCCATAGTCCTCTGCAAAGAGGATTCTCACAATTTAGCCTCTGATGCGATTCCATCTTTCAACTTCTGATTACATGATTTATAATCCTTCAGTGTCTGATATTCGTGTACTTCTTCCATGTCGACTTAGTGGACATCTTACTTAGATGGATGCTCACTTAGATGTTTGAAAACAAGTCTTTAAGACCCCAGATGCTATTTTATCTGTTAGCCAGGCATGATCTAAGTTCTTCACTACACTTTTCTATAGCACCATCTCTTTTGTGATCTCTGAGGGTGAGTATTGAGCAGGGCCATGATGCAAGAACTAATTGTTCTTAAGTTGGAGCTAGGATTTAGTGTGAGCCCAAAACCCATTCCTGGACCTATGTTTTCTGTTTGTTTATTTCTTTTAGTATCCATGTTTTGATTGGCATTTTTCTTATTGTTGTTAAACCTTAGTATTTCTTTACATATTTTCAAAACGAATCCCTTCTTTCTTACCCCTTCTTTGTCCCTAAAGCTAGATTGTTTCTTCACATTATTGATAATCCTTTGAAGTACAGTTAAAAAAAAAAGGTGATGATGTCCAATTTATCTGTTTTGTTTTCTCTTGCTATGATTTCAGTGTCATGTCTACGGTCCTTTTATCATAAATCAGATTCTGAAGCATGGCTCCTATGGTTTCTTCTAAAATTTTTATTTTCATTATTTTAACTAGCTTGGATTCTTGATACATATGTTGAGCACTTTCAATATGTTTATTTGGATAATATTTATTTGTCAAAAGGAATATTATCAGTATCATTATGGTAAGTTCACAGATACAATTATAAATGAATAAACACGAGGCTGAATTCTAAGGAGAAAGAAAGATCTCAGATGAAAATGCAATTTATCTAGAGACATTTATTAAGTGTTATGCAGTACAATGGCAATACTCAAACAAAGACAAATTATTCAGACAGGGAAACCATTAGCATGAGGCCAAAATGATGTTCAAGGAGCCTCAGTCACTAGGCCACTGATACCAAGGGCTCAAGTAGAAAGAAAATGTTTCAGAATTGATGATGGCAACATAAGTAGAAATGTGCTTGACATAATGGATTGTGATAAGACTTGTAAGAACCCCTAATAAAGTGATCAAAACAAGAAAGAAATACAAAGTATTTCTTTTAACAATGAAAAGATCAATAACAACAACAAAAAAACTACCATAAAATCACGTTGGCTGGCAGATCAATTCATTACTTTTGTACTCAGCTGGAACCCATTCATCCGTCCCCAATTATTCCAGTTCAAGTCACAGGACACTCTATAGGTTTCCAAGGCTGGAACCTACAGGAGCAGATCGCTTTCTCCTACAGAGATGCTGTTGATTTTGTTAACAACAGACCTCGTGGTTCACAGTATAGAGTGTACCTAACAACACTACTAGGAACTGGGCCATGATTGGAAAATACACATTATTGTCGATTGGAAAAGCTTGCATGATTGATTCAGGGTCCCCAAACAATGTGATCAAGGTATGACACATTGCTATGTAACTCTAGTACCCTAATTTCCATCAAAGGCACACCCTGAAAGTCTTTAAGTTCAAGGGTGCCCCTTACTGGTTTAATTATGGGAATGAATTTAAAAACATTCTGCATGACGATAAAAGTTTTCACATTGCTGACCGTTGATCAGAAAAACTCAATGCAGGCAGTATGCATGTTATTGTTGTTTGAAGAGCCAGAAAGAAAGGTCTGACTCATAGCAGCTGTGTGTACAAAAGAACAAAACACTGTTCTATTCTTCTTCCTTGCCATATTTAATATTTTGGAGTCCATTGTTACTGCCATTGTGTCAATCCATCTCATTCATAGTTTTTCTCTTTTCCTCTGTCCTTCCACTTTATCAAGCATGATGTCCTTTTTCAATGGACTGTTCTCTCCTGATTATACATCCAAAGTATATGAGACAAAATCTTACCCTGTTCACTTCTAAGGAACATTCTGGCTGTACCTCGTCCATGATAAATGTGTATGCTCTTCTGGCAGTCCATCGTGCTTTCCACACTCTTCAGCACTAGAATTCAAATGCAGCAATTCTTCCTCCGTCTTCTTACTCAGTACCCAATGTTCACACATGATTGACTGTACCATTGTTGGAGTCAGATGCACCTGGGCCTCAAGGTGACATCTTTGACATCAACACTTTTTAAAAGTCTCGTGCATTAGATATACTTAATCCTTAAAATTGAAACCTTGAAACATTCGGCGGCAAAATATTAAATGATTTAAGAAACATAAAAAGGAAATGGACAGAACCCATGAAATCACTGTACCTGAAACAACCTGACATTCAACCACATCAAGAGGCAGCATTTGAGCAACAGCCTATGTTACTGGAGGAAGAAGTTCAAGCTGCACTGAGCGCCTTGGCCAAAAACAAGGCTCCAGAAATCAATGAAAAACCAATTGAAATGTTTCAACAAGCTGGCAAGGCCCTGGAAGCACTCAATCATCTATGCCAGAACATTTGGAAGACAGCCATTTATTCCACTGATGGAGGAGATCCTTCTTTGTACCCATTTTTAAGTAAGATGATCCAACAGAATGTGCAAAGCACAAGCATTATCACTGATATCACATGCAAGTAAATTTTGCTGTAGATAATTCGACAGTTGCAGCAGTTCATCGACACTGAGCTACAGGTGGTTCAGAGCGGATTCAGAAGAGGATGTGCAACAAGTGATATCATTGGTGGGATTGGGTGGATTTGGGCTGAAAGTAGAAAATTAAAAAAAAATTATTTGTGGCTTTTTTGGCTATGCACAACATTCAACTATGTGGATTATAACAAACTGTGTAGGCTTCAGAATAATGGGAATTCAAGAACACTCTATTGTGCTCATGTGGAACTAGTACTCGGATCACGAGGCAGTTGTGCAAACCGATTTCAAATAAAAAAGATGTTCATCAGGGTTGTGTCCTCTCACCATGCTTTTTCAATCTGCATGCTGAGCAAATCATCAGAGCAGATTCAATTAATGAAAAGAATGCAATGCCCCAATTGGAAGAAATTTTATTAACAACCTGCACTAGTGGATGACATAATCTTGCTTGCTGCAAGTAAGGAGGAATTGAAGCACTGGCCGATGAAGACCAAAGACCACAGCCTTCAACATGATTACAGCTCATAAAGGCAACCAAAATGTTCATTACAGGGCCAATTGGCAGCATCGTGAGAAACAGCAAAAAATTTTAGCTGTTGATATTTATTGGGATCTAATAAATAACTCCTCAGTATACATATTTTCAACACGATGTGGGTTTCGTGAATCCGACCCATGCTTGTGCTGGCAGCAAAGTGTATTCAAACAGTGAGTTTAACTTTCAACCTAGTATCTAGAAAGATCTTGTTACTTCAACAGCAAGAAGCCTGTAATTCCTTCTTTTATGCTATTTAACATTAAAGCTCCATCCTTCAAATCTTAAATTTTTAAACTTTGGTCAATGGGTAAAACATCTATTATGTTAAATTAATTAATTTTAATTAATCCTTCAAACATTGATCTTGTTTCTTATCTCATAATAGTCTTTTAAGGGAACAACAATATATTTATGATTTATCAGTCCTGAATATCTATATATATATTCTAAATAAAAGAAAAACATCTGAGCTTCAAATTATAACAAATGCTTGTTGACCCAATTTACCAGTAAATTACCTAGATGTCTCAAAATCATCTATGTGCCACAAGAAATAATTTAGCTGATGCAGTTTAATCATTTAAGTTTTTTTCTATTTCCAATAGCCATATATTTTCCTGCTTTCAAATTTAGCTTTTCCAATGTCCTAAAAAAATGTCTATACTTAGTTTAAAACTTACTATCAACAGAGTAATCTTGACCCACAGAACCCTGTAGAAAGGCTAGAACTGGGCCCAAGGGTTTCTGAGACTGCAGAGGCTTGTCTTTCTTTCAGCAGCTGGCAGGCTTGAGCCGCAGACTCTCCGGGGGCAGTTTGACCCTCTGCGCCACCAGGGCTCCTTCTGCACTGAAATCAGGAGAAGTCTGTTCTATTTTCCTCCCTTTTTCTCTTTTAAAGATTTTCTTGTAGCCATGGGAGGGTTCTTCTTTATCTCTGACTAGAACGGATCTTCTGAATTTGTTTATACTGGCCCAGGCAATTCAAAACCAGAAGAGCAGGCAACTAAATTTTTAGGCAAGCTGTTTTCTGTAACAGCATTAGTGAGAAAAACAAACAAATAAAAATAAAAAAAACACCTTAAGGATCTAGGCAGACAAATTCACTACTATCAAGTTTATTCCTACACATAGTAAGTGACCTGTGAGACAGGACAGAACTGTCGATTTCGAAGACTAGTTCGTTGTGTTTAGGGTCGTCTTTCTCCCAAAGTGACAATGGTTTAGAACTGCTGACTTGGCAGTTAGCAGCTCAGTCAATGTGGAATCACTACACCACAAAGACTCCTCCAGGGTTGATCTAGGCTTCCAGAAAAGCTAGTTTTAACCTTAAAATTTCTTTTACTCCTTAAATAATGAACATTCTATAATACCTAACTCAGGTTACTTTTCAAGATGTTTCTGAAAACAAGATTATGGTACAATGCAATACCTTGTATTTTACATACCCCAAACTATCAAAATGTAATTTTTCTATTTATTCATAATATTAAAACAATTTTTTCCTATGCATACATATGTCATAAATTAAAAGAGAGCTCTTTGAAAATTAAAAGCCTGTATTTAATTCATGATTGAAAAATCTATATTACCTAATTAATAACACATTCTGATATAAAACATATTTCATAAGCATTTTTACTTTTGAGGGCCTTGTTATAATTTTCTCCAAATATGGAGTCCTTGCAGTATAGTGATTGATTCCAATCAATAATTACCCCACGCCAAATACAGGGACAGATAAACTGAATTTATTAAGAGATTAGTTTCAGAAGATGCTCTCACAGTAACCAAAACTATAATGTGAGCATTTTCTGAATCACAGTCTTCATACGGTCATTTAGTTTGCAAATGCTAACTATAGATTACATACAGTGGGCAAAAATTCTGGTAATGAGTGATGGTTCACATACAAAGCAGACATCAAAAAAATAAATGTTACAGGGGGATCTACCATTTCCCATTATTGTGTCAAAATGCTTGCTGGGCATTTCCCTTTAGCTGCTGCTCAAAAAAATGTGATAAAGAAAGTTCTGGCAGCATCATAGGCACTAGGTTGGGCTGTTAACCTCAAGGTCAGCAGTTCGTCCTCTGAAAGATGAGGTTTTCTTCTCCCATGAAGATTTACAGTCTCAGACACTCAGGGAGGTAGTTCACCTCCATCCTTTCTGGTCTCCATGAAGTCCATGGCAGTAGTTGAGTTGAGAGAGTTAAGAAAGCATATGAAGACTCAGCACTTCTGAGCACGGTCATTAGTGTAGACTGCTATCGACACTGCTGAAGCTGGCTTGGTACCCAAGATGCCCTCAGAAATGTTTTCCCATGATAGGGGTGATTTATACACCAGTGGTTTATAGTTTGTTATTTATGGTTTATGACCTTCACAATACCAATGCTGTGTATACTACAACATGCTGCTTCATTAAGGTTCACACACATGTACGTTTAGTAATGGAGGGTGAAAAACAGACCAATTGAATCTTTTTGGTTTTGTTTTATGGTTAAAAGTATTCAGGATGAAATCTCAACCATCATTCTAGTTGACTTACCCTTTGATTTAACCTGCATGGATGCTCTCTTGGGGGAGGATCATGCACTCATTAGATTTCTGAAGTCAACTAACTGGTGCATAAAGTCATTGTCTATGTTTTCTCATATAATATTCTATGTCAGTATGATTAACAACAGCATACTATTCTCAAAACTACACAATGCAAAAGGAAGTAATACACACATACTAAATACCTAATTTAAGTGGTTAAAGTCACTCAACTTGTATTAAAATTATTGAAACTTTCCTTCAAAGGTGGCCACTGATCTGAAGAATTCTTGGTGACCACATGCCAGTGGTTACTGCAGGAGTAGAGGTCTAGTTTGATTTTCAGAGGCGGCTTTCCATCTCACAAAGTAACAGCATGACTGTCCAAACTAGCCAGGAACTGCCGCCTGTGCCTTACTGCTCAATTCTGGCGAGAGCTGGTGCTTCCACCCCAAACGTGCCCACAAAGTCAGAGGACATCAAGAGTGTAGCACTGTGTCTGAAGCAAATTTCACCCAAACGCACATAAACAAAATGACCCAGAGCTCCTTGAAAATAGAATAAATCCCTGGGAACCAATTACAAGGATCTACAGATAACCTCCTCCCTGGGGGATGGACAATAGAAAAGTGGGTGAAGGAAGATGTCATACAGTGTAAGAAATGACAAAATAATAATTTATAAATTATCGAGGGTTCATGAGGGAAGGAGGATGAGGTAGGGAGGGGGGGGAAATGAGAAGCTGATGCCAAGGGCTTAAGTGGAGAGCAAATGTTTTGAGAATGATGAGGGCAATGAACATACAAATGTGCTTTACACAATTGATGTATGTATGGGTTGTGATAAGAGTTGTATGAGCCCCTAATAAAATGACTTTTAAAAAATAGAATAATTCCCATTATTCGCTAAAGCACAGCATGCTTTATATTTTTCAGATTTTCTTTAGATTAACCCCAACCAAAGTACAAGAGAACAGTCAAACATGTTTGACAACAAGACAAGTAAGAAACCACTTCTAAGAATTCACAGACAAAATGCACACACACAGTAAAATTTTAAACTACTTAAGAGAGTGACTAATAGGTCTGGATCATGGCTCTAAAAATCCAACAATCCTTCCCGATATGATCGCTGAAGACAGACGTGTGCATAAGAAAATGTGGGGAAGACAACTGATAGTGCCCAGCTATCAAAAGATATAGTGGCTGGGGTCTTAAAGGCTTGTAGGCAAACAAGCAGCCATCTAGCTCAGAAACAACAAAGTCCACAGAGAAGAAGCGCATGAGCCTGTGGGAACACGAGGTGTTGAAGGGAATAGGCAGCAGACACCAAAGAATGAAAACCATCATTGTGGGACCACCTTCC
>NW_022106084.1:4936308-4937854 GCF_000313985.2 Echinops telfairi
AAATATAATTTATAGAGACAAAATTTTAAGTCAACCAGGATGAAGACAAGACAAAGACAAATTATTCAGACTAGGGACCCCATTGTGGCCCCATGTGGATGGTCTCCAGCTGACTAGTTTCTCTTTGGCTTGTCATGTTTAATTCTTAGTCTCTATAAACTACACTTGAATTTGGTTAAACTCACGATTGGTGACAGTTCAAGCGGGCCAACGACTCTATGATAGAAAGATGAGGCTGTCCATAATAGAGTCTCAGAAACCCTGCCGAGTGTTGCCAGGGCGGGAATCAACTCATTGGCAGTGGTTTGGTTTGACTTCATGGAAATAAAGTTGTTGGTTTCTGTTTGCTTGTTTGTTTGTTTGTTCTTCCTGCGAATAGCATAGAATTCAAACGAATGAATCCCTATTGTCATAGAGCAACATCATGGAGTAACTTAAGTAAAAGCAAAAGATCACTGCCTTTGAATTGATTCCAACTCATGACCATCCTAAAGCATGGACTAGACCTACCCCTGGAGGTTTCTGAGCCTAATTCAAGGGAGTAGAAAGCTCTGAGTTTTCCCCAAATAGAAACAACAGATAGTCATGGTGAATAAAATCCTGTGAAAATGTCAAAAGTACAGAATGAAAATGGCCATTGCAAAGTACACTGAGAAAATTACATTTTAGATAGAGAAGGGACTCAAAGTTACAAAACCAAAATTGACTTAAAGACAATAAGAAGATATAAAAAATTAAACAAGATATTTGAATGAAGATTTTCCTGAGATTGGTGGACAACACTTAGGGGACAACACTTAAGGGAGATTGCTTATGGATACATATCCTTCCAATAAGTTACAGGATAATTATTCCATAATCGCAGGACTGACTTTTCTGGCAATCTCCTAGTAACATTGTTTCGTGAACTATGTTTCTTTTAGGGGATCCATTCTAAAGATTCATCAGTAATGGTATTTATCAATAATGATTTGCAAGTTATCACATCTGGCATATATTTGATCATAACGGGAAGGCCTTCTGGAATCGATTGTGATAGCTTGCACTTACCAGACCTCAGAGAAAAGGAATATTTTCCTTAGGGTGTATGATTATGTCAGCCTCAAGATTAGAGGAATTGTTATAAGAAAAGAGAACTTTTACATTTTAACATGAATTCTATATCCACATCAAGACTTTAAAATAGAGTTAAGGTTCTGATTTCAGATTTTTCTACTCACACACAAGCATCTCTGATTTCAACCTCTCACAGTTTATGAAAGAGCTTTATCACTAAGCACAGATCTTATTATTTTGACACTTATAAATGATGAGAGTTAAATAAGACTTCCAATTGAATTCTGAATCATTTATTTTCTAAAACTAGAAATTTTCTCAAATTTATAGATAAGTGCAACAATACCAAACTTTGTTGGTATGATAAGCATTTCACATAGTATTAGCATATGTACGATGTTTGGCAAATGAGGAGTTAATGAATATGCAGAAAAGGTACTAAAACTATCCAATAGGAGTTGTTACCTACCATCAAGTTAGAGTTCAAGTT
>NW_022106084.1:4938230-4940062 GCF_000313985.2 Echinops telfairi
TTGGGAATGGTTAGAGGCTGGCTCTCTCACTTTTCTACTGAGGAGTGAGTCAAACAGTGACCTTTGACTTAGCAGCCCACTGATTTGCCCACTGCAATGGCAAGACCCTTGCTATTCCTTCAAATAAGCTTTCTTCTAAAATCAATGAATATTAAAAAAATGGTTAAGGGGTTGGGGAAACAAAGTATGCAGGGATGGGAAGGAAGCACTAGAACTGATGGTAATTACACGACTCATTTTAAAAATGATTTAACCATGAAAAGAGTGTTCTGTAATTGATAGGAGTAATGGATAGGAGTAATGCAATTCTTTTTGATATGCTTGAACTACTGGATTGCATGATATGTGGATTATGTGCAAATAAAACTGTAAAAAATATTAAATGTTTAGCGGGTATTAAGTCATTGATGTATTTTAATGTTTTAAGATTATAAGTCTGTGTAGTTGGTAAATATATAGTAAAATAATGTATTCAAACTTTTTTTTTAAATGTGAATTGGCACTCCGAAGAAAAGTAATCCTAATTAATTAATTAGCTAAAGCACTATTTATTCACTTTGTTTGTTTCAAGGAAAGTGTTTCATGTACTTGTACACACAATTTAAAATCATTTGTTTTATAGTAAATCACACACTTGTGTATTAAAATTTATCTCTGAGGACTTTGGGAAATATACTATCTGATTTGCTTCTCCTATTTAAGGATTGATAAATGATTCCAAGCTCACTACACCAAACTTAGAAGGAGAAGTATAGTTTTATCAGACTCAAATAAAAATGCCATCGTAAGGATAAAAAATTGAAATTCAGTAGAGCATCTTTGGCTATTTGCCTTTGCCTGAGTTAAAATGAACTTTGCAAAAGTGTAATGGAAAGCTGGAAACAAGCACATGGTTTAAGGTCATGGGTGACAACAGAACCATCTGTCCACACACAAGCTGTGTGTTCTTTCAGGGGCATGGGTGGCTGTGAGTGGTGCCACTGAAGTGGTGCTACTCCATTCCAAAGCAAACCCATATGGGCAGGCACTATCACTGCAGTGATTGCTTGACTTCCCACACTGTGAACAGTCACTTTTTATATTGCTTATAAAAATGGTAATTGAACATATTTATTCAACCTGCCAGTCTCAAGGTTGACTGACAAGATCATAGAGTATTTATTTACTTTAAATCCATGGTTCTTAACTCAAAGATGTAGACAGAATTTTAAAGATGTTATATACCAGGAGAACAGTCATCTTATAATTCATTAGGGCTGACTGGTGGGAAATATATCTAAATTCTAAAGTTAAAGAGCACATTCATAAATCACTAAGCGGCATGGTGAGAACTTACAATATTTTCTCATAAGAAAGAGTTAGTCAGGTGGACGCACAGGAACAGGAGGTAGACACAACCAAGGCAAACACAATGTGATGGCGGAGTGCATGCACTTGGGCCTGGTTGCTGCCCCACCCAGGCTGTGCATGTTTTATTTGAGGGGATGCAGTTCTTTAATGCTCACTGCCTAAATTAATGAACATGCAAAATGGAGCTAAAAACAATTTTGGCTTTAAAGGGTCTATTTAAAGAGTTAGTTAACTCAAAAAAAGTTATATTGATAGGAACATAACATAAAAGTGGTTATATAAATTAGTATTAAATGAACTGAATTTTCCCCTCATTTTTACTATTTTCTGGCAGCCGCAGATAGGAAATAGGGAAAAGTTCTACAAGTGAGATTTATATTTATGAGTGTAGTCATCAAGTTATTGCTTTCAGAAAATACTATAATTATATCTGTTTTATAGGTAAAGAGATCACTTGGACATTAATCCTGAATTGGCACTTA
>NW_022106084.1:4940794-4942495 GCF_000313985.2 Echinops telfairi
CATAACAAGCCAATACTTGGTCGACAGAGTGGGGCTTTCTACTCCTGCAAAGAGTTACAGCCTCAAAAACCACAAGGGCTTTCTACCCTGTCCTATCAGGTTGCTATGAGTATGCATCTACTTGATGGCAATTAATTTGCTCTTGGTATAAATTGAACCAGAACCAATCTGCCTGATTATCATGCTGTGTAGACACACCTGTTGCTGTGATACTAGAGACTATTTTAGAATAACAAACTTCAGTAAGGTCATCTGTGGTCAACATGTTTCACACAACTTCCAGACTAAGATAGACTAGTAGAAAAACTGCTGATTTTCTTCCAAAAAGTAGTAAGTACATATCTTGTGGACCATAAGAAAGCATTGTCCAGCTCATTTACTTAGAGCAAGTCAGGAAAGATCAGTTAGTTGAGGGAAAAAATTAATTTTGATACAGTAGAGGGCCAGAGTAACCCTCAATGAGCTGCAATGTGTTTTAGCTGCATAGATGGACTCAAATATGATGGCAATCATGAAAACAAGGCTATGTTGATCAAATGTTTATCTTTTTCATTTTATGTCTTCATAAATTAAAGTTGCCTTGATGGTAGCTAGCTATCTCTGTCTGTTTTTCAGTCAATGGATCTATCCATTCAGGCATGTATGCATCTGTCCTTTCACCATTTACCCATTCATCTATCCATCCATCCATTTATCCATCCGTCTTGACATAGTTCAAATAAGATATGAAATCCGATTTAAGTCCGAAGTGCACACGCACATACACACACACCAATTCATGTGTTTCTATATAGAGAAAACTCAAACCAATACAAAGGGAAAATGACATTGCAGAGGTAGTGAGTTATTTCATGTGGCTCTTCCAGCCAAAGTCTCTAATTCCCACCAAATGACTTTACCCCAGGTCTGGTAAGAAGGTGAAGGAAGATACCGATAGACTTAACCTACGAATGGTGATGAACAGGATTCCCTGCAATGTCATACACTACCCATAGAATAAGCCCTCAGAGAAACAGTTTTGGAGATCTCATTATTAGCAAGAACCAGGAGTGGAGCACTTCCTCTGGACCCAAGATTCCTGCTCAGTGAACCTCCTGGATCCAGAAGACCTATAACATCAAAAATGCAGCAGCAGAGCCAAGAGCCAAAGCCTGGAACAGAGTGATGAATTCTCCACAAGTAAGGCTAGTACTTGTATGCACGAGACTGGCTTGCAGAACAAGGAGCCTCTGGGCACTCACTTGGGGAAGTTTGTCTTGCTGACTCGTGGAAGGGGATCTGAGTGCCTTTGGACTGAGACTTGCTGCAGGGGGGGTGCCTCCAGACATTTAATTAAGGAACCTGGGTTTGCTGACCCTTGGAACTTAAGCTCAGTGCTTTCAGGTTGAGGCTTAGAGTGCAGCAGCATGTCCCTTTGGGCATTTAGTAGCAGACCTGAAAAAAAAGTTGGAACATATCCTGATAAACAACTGGACCCTGAGTACTTCTCACTGCCATCGCAACTTGTTAATGTCCTTAAAACAAACAAACAAACTCTTTAATCATTAAATTTGTCCATGAGTTCTGTGTAGCCATTGAAATGGATATTAGGACTTGTAGAGTTAAAAGAGAGAATACAGTGAACCCTCGCCACTTCGCGCTTCGACTTCCGCGGCTTCACTCTATCACGGTTTTTGCATAACAGCACCCACTGCCTACACC
>NW_022106084.1:4943441-4947161 GCF_000313985.2 Echinops telfairi
AAAGATGCGTAAACATGCCTCTGCCATAAGCACGTGTCTGCAAAGCTAGTTCTCGCGGGGATTTACGTGTTTTCGTTTTGTGAGCATGCCTTCAAATAAAGGTCCCATCAAAACAGTGGTTTCCAAGGAGATCTCCAGGACCTACGAGGTCAGCTCCGAAGGCTTTGACAACTGCTTTGAGGGACTTTAAGGAAATAATCGTGACGATTTTCTCAAGGAACACAGACCTATCACGAAAACGTATTAAGAAGAAATTGTCTGAAAATGTAAATTTCCATTACAAAAACGCCAGGAAGATTGCGCTGAGGAATTTTTCCCATCATGATTTCAGGGAAGCAGTAACTGTGTTGGAAACCCTTACTTCATGCACCTAAGAGTCCTGAGGTGCCACTTACGTCTTTTTGTTCTCAGCAGTTAGAGACAATTTGAGTCTCTCGAGGAGGCCAAAATGCCATTTTGAGGTGATAAAAATTCAACAGTAGCGAATTCTTCAGGGAAGAGCTGAAAAAGTGAACCCCGGGAAATGGAAGCCCCACCATCAAAAGCATATAAGCCTGGATGAAAGCTACGTAAGGAATAGATTTCCATGTTGACATTTTTCTTTAGTAAAGTTTTCTAATTTTGTAATGGCACTCCTTGACTTAACCTACTATTCAGTTGTTCAAAAATAACATGCCAGTGATTTGAAATGAATAGTTTTTCATATTTCTATTGGGATCTTTTAGAGGCTTATAAACATGGTCCCCGTATTTTCAAGACCCTCCTATTCAAAGGCAGAGGTAAACTATCCCTGCCAAGCCCTGGCCTAATTTCAAATTCACATGCACAATATATTATTGCTTTCATTTGAGTCACTGACTTTTGGGATAGTTGGCTGCACAGCAATCAATACCTGATACAGATTTTGTTATCTGAAAGTGGAGTAGTTTAATAACAAAAATCATGAGGCAGCTGGAAGTCAGAAGGGCCCTGAGGATTCTATTAATGAAAACCTAACAGGCCTTGAGGAGGCAGTTTGTGAGCGTTTAGAGAAAATGGGGAAAATGTTATGGAACGCTGGTGAAATGTAGACTCATTATATAGTGGTGGAAATGTTGGCAACTCTATTTCTTGCAATAATGCTGAAAAGATCTCTAATGAGCTCAATGCTCTAGAAGAGTATTGAAGGTTACATATAGTTTCTTTTTGCTGGCTTATGATAAAATGTGTGTGAGAGATATAGGATGAGGAAATGCACTATTAAGCTTTTCTGGATGAGGAAAAGCATTTAAATATTTAATATTCTGAGTTCCAAAATCTAATATTGGTTGTGAATGTAAGACTTTTTGTAATATCAGAAAGAATCATGATGCTCCTTCCTAAGCCCTTCCCCACAGACAAAAAGGCCTGAAAATGATTGCAAGGTATTTTCCCTGCAACATTTTATTACATTTTAGTTGAACGTTTATCCAGCTTCTTGGATTCACATTCAAGGAATCTGACCCACATTGTTCTGTACCCAGATTATCCTGTGACCTTGTTTGCTAGCCCCTCGATGTGTCAGCTCTCCCCCTTCTCCTCTGCCTTCCTTGTTTGCGTCCCTCTCGTTTTCCTGACCCTTGTACCATCTCACATTTGCTTTAGGACACATGTTAACTATTTGATCTTGCTTAATTGATTCCGCTGAGAAGCACATTTACCCAGGTTGTCATTGTGTATCTTATTTACCAACCTATCATTGGTTTCAGTGGATCCTCCAGTGTCCATCAGATCAGTAAGTCTGGTCTTTTTCTTTGTGAATTTGAGTTTTAGTGTACGTTGTTCTTGGATCATAAATGGGAACTTCTATTGTGTCCCTGGTCAGATCAGCTAGTAGTGGCAGCTGGGCTTCATCTACGTCTGTTGACTTCAGGCTAGAGGAGGCTATGGTTCACGTCATTCATTGGTCTTTGAGGCTAAATGTTCCCTTGAATTTTTTGTTTTATTTCATTCCCCTTGCCCCAGATGGGATAAGACCAAAAATTGTATATAATATGACAATTCATTAGTTCTTAAGATCCACATGTTGTTCACTAAAGAGGGAGTTAGAAGATTGTTATGAACGAAGTTATGTCAATGGCACTAGATGGGCTCCAAAACTCATCTTTACCCTGTAATTCAGTCCCGCATGGTATTTGGAAATGTCAAAGAAGTTTCCAGAACTATGTCTCCCTAAGAATATACACGCAGCAATATAACTGTGTATATGTAATTAGTTACTCATAATTACACCTGTATAAGCAGGCACATATCCTCTCATACATGAAAAGTACGTCTTGCAAACAGATTGGCCTTCTGAATATGTTAAGGGTATTGACGCACAGAGTATTCACAGGGTCCCAGAACAAGGAGAGCGTATCTCCAAAGGACTTATCATTTGAGTACTTTTCTAGTGGAGAGGACCATGATGATATAATTTATGATAAAAGGGAAATAATTTTTTAAGAGAATCACTCTATAAAAGAGTGCCAACAGCTTGGGCTAAATTAGAACGAATTCCTTTAACCTTAAAGCATTATGAACAACAGGCTAGATGATGAAACTCATTGTAAATGCAGACACTTGGCTAAGAAGACGAAGGTGACTCGTAGAAAAAGGAGCCCGGCGTGTGCAAACAGGAGCCACCAAGCACAGCGAGGCATCATTTAGAAACGAACAAATGAGCCAGCTGACTTTCAAAATCGCCACGTGTCCGTGACCGCTGTGTGCCTTCGGCTACTTCCTTTTCGAATGAGACTCTCCTATGGCTGTGGTCACATTCTAGATCAGGTGTCTCGGTTCACAGGTTCACATGGCTTCAGGCTGAATGACACCCAAGTCAAAGGACTCTCACCCTGCCTTTGACTGTGAAACAGATAAAGAAACATTTGCACTTTCAGACTGAGCCCGATTACCTATTGCAGTCAAAGTTGTGGACGTATTATGAGCACATGAGTATGTTTAACTTAGGGTAGAATTTTACATTTTGGTAAGGCAAACTGAGAGGATATAAAATGATAACTTCAAAATTTGCCGACCTTCCTCCCATTGAGGTCAGGACTTGGTCTTCTCCCCTTACAGCAGGTATTTGGGAAGGCCAAGACAATATGGTTTGATTGAAGTTCTGCAGGTTCCGTATACAGGTTTAACAAAGTGTGGCCTCTGCTTCCTGTCTGCTGAGAAGGTCTCCAATATCCATTCACCACTCTGGAGGGGAGATCACATCATGCACCCAGTCCCTGAAGATGCCCATGTAAATGGCAGCCAACCTAGGCCCTCAGTCAACAGCCTCAGGGGAGTTTACAGTCCTCAACCAGCGTCATCTTGCCAACTCTGTGAGCTTGGAGCAAATACCAATCCCCAATTGAACAGCCAACCATGAAGCATGGAAAAGCTTTGATACTGCTGGTCCCTGTTCAAATTACACATATGGGAGTAAATGAATGAATTCTTGTCATGTTATGTAACACGGGTTTAGAGCAGCTTCTTATGCTGCAATAGGCAACAATATACATTTTACTGGTACAGGCCAAAGAAAGTGATGTTCGTGTGTATACATTTGAGTGCTTTTTGTGTTGTTGAAATTCTTAAACTCCAACTGCTATATCAAGATTTCCTTGCTACTGTGTCTGTTCATTGACAAGTTATCTTAATACAAATATATTGCAATATTTTCTTGTCATCAGTTTCTTTCAGTAACAAAGGAAAGAGCTCTGTGAGCTG
>NW_022106084.1:4948063-4998411 GCF_000313985.2 Echinops telfairi
AATGAGGGAAACATACTATATCTTATTCACTGAGTGAACAGATGCCATCTTACCCCAAGCACAAAAGCCCACTGAAAAGCAAAACAAAAAGATCAACAAATATTAGAGAGGATGTGGAGAGATTGGCACTTTCATACACTCATGATGGGATTGTAAACATGTACAAAGATTGTGAAAAGCAATATGGCACTTTCTGAAACAGCTTAGCCTATAAATACTATGTGACTCAGTAAACCTTCTGCTGGGCGTATACCCCAAATATGTAAAAGACAGAACAAAACAGACATGAAGGGCTAACCAAATAAAACCCCAAATTGCGCTAGACAGAGCAGAGCTTATTTTATGAACTACACTAGAGACATGTTTCTCTTTCCAGATAACTATTATTTGAATGTTGCCATTGTCCATCAATTTCTATTTCCACCTTTAAACTTGGGGCTGGGGATCTTATTTTTTCATACCATTGGAGAAATAGCATTATTCACAGTTTAGGTTAACTTCTTTGTGTGTCTTTCTTCTGAGTCTATCCCTGAAAATGTCTCATTTATATAGAATTGCTTTATTTTTTCTACTGGAAGTCTTTAATTGGAAGTCCATGTGCTTTACAGTTACATAAGCAAAGGATAATTATCAGTCCTGTACCAGTATTTACACTGAAATTTTTCCAAATGAAAGTGCTATAGGTTAATAGCATATTTTCAACTACGTACTAGCTGTTTGTGATGAAAATAAAATATTTCAAAAGTGTATTCTTTCAAATATCCAAATTTCTTACAGAGAGTTTTATCTTTTTACAAATATTTTGACATAGCAAAAGCAATGTTAAAAACAGCTTGGTGACTGTCCTTTTATTTCTAAAAAATACTGGAATTTTTTTAATGCTATGCTATGTTGTGTTACAGAGAATTTAAAACAATTAAGCCACTTAGCCTATCACTGATTGCACTGCACTTCAGGATAAATTTTGAAATGGTATGTTTAATGATGACTATAACACTGTTCCTTTTCAATGTGTGTTCTCAGTATATTACACCCTGTGATTATTGGTTTCAAAATGACTGATATCAGGCCATTTCAGCTCACTAACACTTAGGATATTCATCTTTAACAATTCCATTTTATTTTTGACAACTCCTCATTTCCCTTGATTTATATTTTGTACGTTCTACATAGCAATTACCTACTAACGGTTGATTTTGCAGTTACTTCACATTTTGGAGTTATCCCACTTCAGCCAAGAAAAAACAAACAGGTCCTAAATTTTTACTACATCCTAGTTGTTAAAGTTAACTCTAAGGAGGCAGCCCCTTCCTACTCCTATTTCAAGCAACTTACAATGTGAGGGCTCAACTTTCAGCACTATATTGAATAATATTCTGTTTTTATCAATAAGGCATTAAATTGTTGATTTGCTGAAGTGGATCAGCAGATCCACCTTCTTTCTTTTATTTTGGATGCTCTTCTGAATCCTGTCAACCCTGAATGACTTTGTGGCAGACATTTCAGTATCAGAGCAACACACAAGCTACCACAATTCTAACAACGACTGCTCATTTGATTGGGGAAAGAATATAAATATTTCAAAAGTTTTTGGACATAAACAAGTAGAGAATTACATTATTATGCTGTAAAATGGGAAAGATTTCAGTTATTTTTAGAATTTGAAAGTATATTACATTTTTGGCAATTACATTACCATGCTATAAAATGGGAAATATTTCAGTTATTTTTAGAATTTGAAAGTATATTACATTTTTGGCAATCTAGAAATAAAATATATGTATCTACATTGTCTTTAGCAGGAGTCCTGGGTGATGTAATGAGTTAGTGTTAGGATATTAACTGAAAGGTAAATAGATTGAAACTACCAGTCCCTCTGTAGGAGAAAGATGAGGCTTTCTACTGTCATAAAGATGTACAGTCTCAGAAATCAAGAGAGGGATTTCCACTGTATCTTATAGGATTACTTTGAGTTGGAATCCACTCGATGGGTGTAAGTTTGACTTTAACATTATTTTAAAGATTTAGATTTGGGACATCCTTAAGGGCAAGGAAGTCACCATAGACATTGTGAAGCAAATAAGTATTTCAGTCTCTCTCTCGATAGATAGAGATGATAGAGATAGAGATATATTTATAGACACACACACACACATAGAGAGAATGGTATTGTATTAGTCTAGGTACTTTGGAGAAACAAATCCACAGCGACTCACGTATAAGAGAGAGTTTTATGTAAAGAAAAGGTGCATCACGAAAACATCCCAACCCAATGCTGCCCAAGCCCACAAGTCCAACATTAACCCTTTAACCCAACACCAGTCCATAAAGTCCTCCACCTCACAAAACAGAGGCAATGATGCCGACTGCAGGAGGAAAGCTGAGTCCGTGAACGTGTAAGCATCTCAGCACTGGCAAGGGTCTCCACACGGCTGCTCCAGCACCCAGGGCTGCATCGGGATAGATCCATGCGGCTTCTCCTTGGGGATGTCTTGGAGGAAGTCAATCTTGCAAGCTGAAGCAGGGAACTGCTAAGGCATCTGCACCCGATACAACCATCACAAAACAAGAGACCCGAGAACTAGAAAGGCGAGGCTTCACCACCCATTTATCCCTCCGCCTTTCAACCAGCACCACATGTGATTATCGGCCAGGCTGGCACAATTAACTAACTCAGGTATATACACCAATCTATGTGTGTATATACATAAGAGAGAGAGACAGAGGCGGAGGAGAGAGATCCATGGTGATACTGTGAGATAGGTGGCCTGTTGATAACTCTAAGATGAGCAGTTCAAAGACACCAGCTGCTGTGCTGGAGAAAGTGGAGGCTAGCTACGCCTTTGAAAATGGACAGGCACAAAAACTTCTTGCAGGGTCATTATGAATCAGAATTGACTTGATGGCAGTGAATTCGGTGTTGCTTTCCTATGTATTTGTAAATATTTATGTGCATGCAAAGAGGAGCCCCTGTGTCTCCGTGCTTACACAATGAACTGATAATGGCAAAGTCAGCAATTTGAAACCACCAGCCGCTCAACAAGAGAAAAATGTTCTACTGACAGAAAGAATCACAATTTCAAAACCCACAGGAGAAGTTCCATCTCACCCCTACAAGCTTGCTATGTAACGGTGTCAACTCAATGGCAGTAAGTTTGGTTTGGGATTTTTATATATGTATCATCAAAACAAACAAACAAACAAACAAACATGTCCTTTGTCATGGAGTGGATTCTGACACATAGTCACCTGCAAGCTGTCAACTCAATGGCAGTAAGTTTGGTTTGGGATTTTTATATATGTATCATCAAAACAAACAAACAAACAAACAAACAAACATGTCCCTTGTCATGGAGTGGATTCTGACTCATAGTCACCTGCAAGCCCAAGTAGAACTGTCTCTGAGAAAGTGGCATTTCGCAATATTCAAAAGCCTTGTCTTTTGCTGCAGAGTGCCTCATGGTTTCTAACTGCTGACCTTGTACTTATGAGTCCAGTGCATTACCCTCTACACCACTAGGGTTCTCTAGATGTTTACATATTTATATATCTAAGAGAAAATATAAACTTATTTCCCTGTTTTTCACTAGTTTATTACCAATGGATCTTATAATACTTAAAGGATATAATGCTGATACCTGATTCTGTCAGTTTTTACAATAGAGTGAATTATTCATGGCTCTTCTAGCCATGGTCTGTAACTCCCACCCAAAAACCTTTTTCTGATTGGTGTGGTGAAGGAAAGCGGGGAGAAGATGCTGCGAGTATTTACCGGTAGTTGTGAGTGCTTGTAAAAAGGATTCATTGTGATTGTTAGCCTGTTGGGTCCAAAATGAGCCCTCTGAGAAGCAGGAGGCAGCCTTTGGCCTGCCAGCAGGAAAGATGAGCCTGGAATGGGGAGCACCCTTGGGATCCTGCATCTGGTTGGTTTTTCTCTGTGGAACCTCTTGTTCTTGGAAGTTGACTTGACATCTTTCCCTTAACCCGATTTCACCAGCTTCTGTGGACATCTGAATTTTGGACTTGGAACTTGCCACCCTCCACAAGTGAGCCATTTCCCATGACATGGAGAAGTATAGGTGACCATTTTCACACCTTGTACAACCTTTGGACGTAAAGGAAAGAGGGAGGGTGGTGGTTGATGTCAGTGGTGACCGAGTGGCACAGTGGTTTGGAAAAGGTGGATACTTGGAGTATATTTAACCTCTACCTTGTTGAGAATAGTCATGTTGATTTTCCTGACAGAAATTGCTACTTAAATTGGTCTCAGAATAGTGACTGTTAGTGCAAGGCGCTTGAATGACTGAAACAGTCTGTATTGGACAGCGGACTAAATGAGTTTCTGGATGGAGTTAAAAGTACCCATAGATATAAACTTCAGTTTTATTGTAATTTCTCATGATGATAGCTATTCATGTAATCTAGAATTGGAGTGTGGGTACCTAACTCCTGAACAAATTACTCCTTACATGTATATGAAAATACAGAAGGAGGAGGAAAGGGCAAGACACACAATCCCTTGGTTTCTGTTATCAACAGTAGCTGCAATGGGCAGGGGAAAGAAGGGAGAGGTGAATTACAGCAAGGAGCAAGCCAATCCTGATCAGTCAGAGTTAGCACCACTAGTCTCACAGCTGACTCAGAAAGTGGAAAAAAAAAAAACAAGCAAAAAACAGAAAATGTGTTAGAACAAAAGGAAATCTCCATAAGACTGCTGGGTATATTAAAAATTAAAATTAAAAAGGTAGTCTTTGAGGAGAACAGAGAAAGCTAAGAAATTATTGAAACCTACAGGAGTTGCTTCAGTTTGTAGATTAATATTGTCAGATTCCTGAGAAGCCTTTCCTTCAGTGGATGGTGAGAGCCACTAACTTAGGAGCAATGTCTTTAGTTTTAATCATTACAGAATCTAAAAGCATGCTTGGGTCAATGCAAGACCCCACAGTTCACTATGGGACACTTAAGGGTTGTCATTATGTCCAGTTACCCAGTAGGTTAATCCAGAAAAGACAGCCAGCCTGGTGGACTACATCAACAGTCATTCAATCCGAACTGGAACACTCCAGAGGAAGTGCTGATGGACCATTTATGCAGATGCAGATGCTTATGGGAGCAAGGCTAGAATGGCTTTATGGGGATCATGATATCCATTGAATGAGCATATCCCTTACACAGGTCCTGGCAGACATGCAAACAAGGAAGGCCCTTCTGCATAGACACCCCATGTAACCTTCACACTGCATAACAAAGAAACAAAGAAGCAGAGTGAGATTTGTGGGTGTAACTTCTTCACATGGGTTTTACAGATGCAAGAAACATAAAGGTAACACATACAAGATCAGGGAGGGGCAATAAGGAAAGACTTTAATCCTCATACGATACAGATTTTTAGATGGTCATTGAAAATTTGGAGAATATAGCAGACATTAATGGAGTTGATACAAGCATTCTGATTAAGCGGTACAGGTTTGGGAAACTTCTAAAGGTCCTCAAACGTTAAGGAGACCTAAACCAGCCAATTCTACTCACACAGCCAGGATTTAACGAAAAGCAGTCCCAACTGGTACCATTGAAACAGAAGCTCAGCAAGTTGATAAAGATATAGATTAACAAAGAGCCCAGGGACATCTGATCCAATCCACAGTAAGAGACCTAAGACTAAGCAGATGTATGGGTATAATGGCCTGGGGATAGGGAAGACACCATCTTCACGCTGTTAGACACAGGAAGGGGTGTAAGTTCAGGTTTGGGGTTATGGGGATGCAACAGTTTATAGTACTAATTTGAAATTTTGGATGAGAATTAGAAAAATTAAACTTGTATGATGTAATTACATCCACTTTACCTGAATGTGTTATTGGTACAGATATTATATGTAAAATGGACATATAAGCCTGCTTATGACCAATATTGATAAGGCACGGTAAATGTGAACCATTTAAATGTGAACCCACTAACATTATTTATTTGAAGCCATGTAGGATATGCAGTGGACAGAAGATTGTTGCTTTGATTAAAGTCATGCTGAAGACTGGTATGCTGGTGTCAACAGATTTTCTATATAACAGGCCTGAATGGCCATTGAAAAGAGCAGATGGCTCATGGAGGCTAACTTTAGATTATCAAGCTCTAAATACAGTGGTGTCGCCTATGGCTTCAGCTGTTACATATATGGTCTAAATGGTGCAGAAAATATTGCAAGCTAAAAGAGATGGCATTACGTGATTGATCTTGCAAAAACCTTTTTCTCAAATTCCCCTTCTGACACCAATTGAAGTAGCAATTTCTTTCAGGAAAATTATTACAAGCCTAGTCCCAAGAAGGTAGAGGTTAAATATATCCCAGATGTTCAATCTTTCCAAATGGCTGTACCACTCTATGACCTTTGAGATGAAATACCACCTTCTCTCTTTAGTATACTCCTCTATGTCCCAGCATTCTGAATTTTGCTACCGTGCCCACCAGGAGCTTGTAATGTAAAGGGAAATGGCTCATTTCTCGTGGGTGCTGGAAAGTCCCAATTCCAAAATTCAGATGTCCATCTAGAAGGACCTCCTCTTCACAAAGGCTACAGCAGTTGGTGAAAGAAAGTTAGGCAATTGAAGGCAACACAAGTTCCAGGGATCAGAAGTTCAGCAGAGAAATGCAAACCAGATGCAGGAAAGGATCTTCTTCACTTCCGGCTCAGCTCTAGCTGGAAATGAGAGCCCATCTTCTGCTTCTCCGAGGACTCATTTTACACTAACCACTATAGCAGCCACAATGAATCCTTTTAACAAACACTCACAACAAAAGACTCTCAGTATCATCTAATTTTTCTTACCCAGGCCCATCAGGAGAAAAGTTGCTTGATGGGAGTTACAGAGACTGCTAGAAGAAGCATAAACAATTGTTACCTCGGTTATTAGTTGCATCATTGTGTATGAATCATTTATTCTTCCTGAGCTCAGGTTTCTTGGATCTAAAATAATGATAATTATAGTTAATGCTTATTCAAAGGATGCTGCTGCTGTTGTTGGGAGGGGGCCTTCATGCCTACTCAGAAGGAACCTGTGCACACCAGAACCAAACCCTGCCCAGGTCTGCGAGTGTTCGGTGTAAGCCCATCAATCCAGGCATCGTGCCCATATCCTTTACTAAGCATGGTAACTCCATCTAGACACTGGCCTTTCTTGATAAGATGTCCAGAGTAAGGTAGACAGTTTGCCACCCTTGCCTCCAATGAACAGTCTGGCTGTACTTCTTCCAAGAGAGATTTTTTTGGTCTTTTGGAAGTCTGTTGTACTTTCAATATTATTACCAGCACCATAGTTCAAATGTATCAATTCTGATTCAGTCTTTTTATTCAATGTCCAACTTTCACATGCACACGGGGCGATTGATGGAATTCGCCATGGCTTGAATCAAGCACACCTGTCTTGCTTTCAAAACTCTAGAGAGGCTTTGTGCAGTTGGTTTACTCAATGCACTCTATCTCTTCAACTAATACCTGGTGCTTCCATGATCATTGTTTGTGGATCCAAGTAAGGTCAAATCCTGGACAATTGAATCTTTTCTCCTTTTATCACGATGATCCATTTGTGTGGATTTGGGTCTTCTGTACATTCGGTTAGTCCAGACAGAAGGCTGGAATCCTTGATCATAAAACAGCAGTGTCCTTCAGGGGCCCCCAGTTTTCAGGAGATGAGGTTGTGTTATCTTCATGGAGAAGATTTTTAGAAGGCTTTTTCTAAAGCTGATGGAACATTCTTCCTCCTGGAGTCCAGCTTCTCAGAATATTTGCTTATCATCCAGATTGAGTAAGTATGGCCAGAGGGAAAAATCCTGACACATAACTTTCTTGATTTCAAACCGTGGGGTCTTCCCTAGCTTTGGCTTCACACTGCCTCAATCCACCTAGAATTTCTGCATGAGCACAAAGTTTTCTGGCATTCCCATTCATCTCAAAGTTACCCGTAGTTTGTTATAGTGTCCATAGTGGAAATCCTTAGCATAGCCAATAAAAGGCAAGTAAACACCTTTTTCTGTCCTCTGCTTTCAGCCCAGGCCCATATGGCTTCCATGGTGATACCCCTTGCTCTACCTTCTCTTCTGAATTCAGCCTAAATTTTTATGTACAACTGTAACCATTGTTGAATAATCTTCAGCGAAAAATTCCTTGTATGTAAACCCAGTAATATTTTTCTATAATTTTTACATTCTGATTAGTCACCTCTCATTGAAATGGGTACACATATGGTTCTCTTCTTGTCAGCTGGTTCTGTAGTTGGTCTTCCAAATGTCTTGGCATACACTACTAAGTGACTCCAGTACTTTGTCACCTTATTGAAACATGTCAATTCATATTCCATCAATTCCTGGATTCAGGTAAATGCCTTCAAAATTATAAAGGTATGCATTGAGTCCATGTAAAGACAGTTTTAAAAATTCCTACTAATATCTTCCTGTAACCTATATGATTACATGGGGGTATATCTTTTCCATCTCTATCATATACAGACAATTCAACCACACCAGTCAAATAAAAGGAGCCCGGGTGGTGTAGTGCTTCAAGTGTGTTGCTAACTTCCAGGTCAGTGAGAAGTTCAAAATCACCAGTGCCTCCGCTGAGGAAGACCAGACTTTGAACTCCTGTAAATAGCTACAGTGTCAGAAACCCAGAGGGGAAGTTCTACCCTGCCTTAAAATGTCCTCTGAGCCAGGATCTACTCAACAGCAGTGAACTTGTTGTTTTGTTTTGAGTCAAATATAAAGTTAAAAATAAATTAGAGGACTATTATTTCAGTTAGCATATGCGTGTACCCTTACATTCACACTACATTTTCCATAATCCCCATCAAATCATCTATTTTCAGATTTGACCTATCAGAAACCTGCATAGTCTGAACAAACCCAAACCAAACTCACTGCCACCCAGCCAGCCAATGCTGACTCTTAGTGATGCCCTGTGTGTTTCCAAGCCTGCAACTGTTAATGGAAGTAGGAGAACTGTCCACCACGTGGATTGCAGTCCAACTGGTCACTGCTACACTACCAGGGGTCCTATCTTTGAAGATTATAAAAGTGTCTCTTCCTTGAACATTTTATATACAATAGGAATTAGTAGGTGCCGTATTCTTCTAATAATTTCATTTACTTGAGTTTTTTACCTGTTGTAAAATCCATATATGTTATGTTAAAATGCTTTGTAGAAGGGATCTTTAATGTTATCCCGCCAGGAAACTGAGGGCATGAAATATCTCTGAAACCTGGGGAAATCACATATAATATGGCATTTTTCCCGAGTCAATTTAAGATAACAAAGATGTTTTATCAAATTTTTCAGAAAAGAAATATTACCATTGTCTTTGTAACATAGGTTTATTACACCATTGTGTTACACAACCAGTTAAAAGTCATTTCCAAAGAAAGAACACAGCCCGTGTCAGCCTAGCTGAGCCTTAATTGGGTCTGCCTCTTTCATTTATTTTCTGGGATTAGCTTGATAGTCATGTTCTTATGAAAATGATGCATGGATGCCAATATGTAATAATGAGTTTCCTTCTTTGTTGGTGTTTACTACCTGCTTGAAATATGATGGATACTTTAGGAATGAAGGGAAAGACTCTATATTCAATTTTCACAGTTAAGTATTTTTTTAAAGAATTAAAGGGAAATACAGTAATAAGATACTTTGGATCTGGTTCTAGAATGCAAGCTAGCTGTGCTTGCCTACCTTGCTCAGGTCAATTGTTGAATTAAAACAACGTACCATCATGCAAAAGTAAGAGGAAATAAAGTAAGCTTCAAACACGTGATAAGATTCATATTATTAGGTCTAACCAGATGTCTACAAATAGGTTAGCATCGATATATTCAAATTTTATTTGAGATAATATTTGAGAGTAGCCCTGGTGGCTTAGTGGGTTATGCATTGGGCTGTCAACCAAAAGATCGTTAGTTTGAAACTACAAGTCACCCCGTGGGAGAAAGATGAACCTTTCTATCCCTATAAAGATTTACCATCTTGGAAAACCACATGAGTACATCTATTCGGACCTTTAGGGTCCTGCCTGTGAATTGGATTTGACACAAAGGAAGTGAGAGAGTGAGAAAGCTGACAGATAAATTATTTTAACTTAATATCTTATTATTTCTCAATCTAGAAACTGAAGCACTATCCTGTTTTTGACATATTTTAAAGGGACATGGTCATTATGTACTCACTAGATAGCTCTTAAAATACTAATCACAATCCTGAAAAAAATGTATTTTCAAAATAAGGAAAAGAGTAATGTTTGCATATATATGAACATGTCTTGAATAACACATTAATAAAAAATCAAAATTGGAACAAAATGTTTTATATGAAAACCTAACACTGGATCTCTTCCCATATTATTAGAGAATTCCTACAAATTAAAAATGTTTTCACTCATTTTCCCATTTTATAAAATGTAGTTTCCTCTAGAGATTATATGTCCAATAAAAATTGGTATTAACTACTGGAACTTCATGTATCACAGGATTACCAGAGAAATAAAGAGGAACTACTTGTCTTTATAATGGGAACTTGATGATATTTTGAAGTGAGCAGATATGCTAAATTGGTTGGTAGATGGTCATGTACATTAAGAATTCAGAATCACAAGATAAACTTATTTATATAGTAAGAATGCAATTTAATTATGTACAAGTTATTCATTATATGCTGGGCATTGCTTAGTTCTTGACAAAGATTTTGTTACAAAATCCTAACTTTGGTCAATCATATCATTACCATTACAAATAATCTGTCATTAACAGGGGGTGGGGAGGTTTAAGTATAATGAGTATGTATATATGCAAAATTATCTGGCATGTATAAATGAAGGAATAAACTGGAGAAAGATGAGTATGAAGGGTCAGAGATGAGAAAACTCTGCATATCACGCTAGATAATTTAGATGATGGAAAACGATTACTTTGTTTCCCTGAAAGTATGACATCCCCCGAAAATAAGACCTCCCTGAACATAAGGTCTCCCTGATAATAAGACCCCCATGAAGCTACCATAACTCTGGACTAGTGGCGGGTGCCACCACACAGCTCACTGTTGGCCACAACTCAGCCAGAGCAGACAGGAAGTGTGAATAAATGTACCATAGATTGTTGTACACGGAAATAATGGTAGTAACAAGAAATTCTCGATACTGTAGGATTCACAGTTTGTCTTGTAATGCTGGTTTGTGATGACAACTACTACTGTACCATATACAGGTAGTAAATTTCATTTTGTGTTGTTCAATAATAAATGTGTACCATATTCTTCTTCATGGAAAAATAAGACATCCCCTGAAAATAAACCTAGCGCAACTTTGGGAGCAAAAATTAATATGAGACACTCTTATTTTCAGAGAAATAGGGTAGTAAGTATTTGTTAAGAGCAACATGAATCCATCAAGTCAGTTGTCTTCCAATGTTTTCCAACTCATGCCCATACCATGTGTGTCAGAGTAGAATCCTTTGTACCAGACAAGGTTTTCGATGGTTGATTTTTCAGTTATTTCTTCCTAAAACCCTCTGCATAGACTTAAACCTCCCACCATTTGGTTTGCAGAAAAATATTTTAACTATTTGCACAACCAGGAGACTCAGAGAAATATTTACAGACTAAGATTTTAGGAAGTGATCTCAGATAATAATTTGGAGAAGAAACTAAAGGAAAAAAACAGGAAAATGTATTAGGAAACTTTCAATTGAATGAAAAATAATCAACTCTCATCAGATCTAGGATACTGGTGTTGCTTTTGATATCAATGGGAATATGAATAACAAGTTCTGGAGAGGACGATGTTTTTGCAACCCACAAAGCAACCTCCAGGATCACAATTTGTACTAATAAGTGACTTCCAAATGCTCAGACTTTCTCAGAGAGCCCCAAGGCCCACCGAAGATAAGGTACAGAATGATAGCCAATGATTAATCCACTAAAATGAGAAAGTGAAAGTTATTAAGGACTACTGATCGGGGTTTTGCTCAAAAATGACACAGACTAGGGTAAATCAAGGATTTGTCTCCCTACAAAGCAGAATACTTTTGTCTGACTAGCTGGGCTTCAATTCTATGGACCAAGCATCACTATGCGAATTCAATACCTACTTTCCCTCAGTTAAAATTATTTTTATGTACGCTATTTCTACTTTAACATTACAGTGAATTTACCACGTCATTATTCATTACATGTGGAAGGATATATTGCTTGCTTCTTAGTTTATCAGTCATTAGACCAGCAGAAAGTAGAACTGGAACAAATGGAGAGTTATGCGAAGCACCCAGTAATTGTTAACTTTCATCTTGATTAACACAGGAATGAATAGAAGTATAGCTTGGTGTCCTTGGGAAATAAATTAGGTTGTTGTTTTTTTTCCTTCCGTGTGCACATATACAGAGAATGACTAAAGAGAGGGATTGTGGCAGAGAAATCCATCTGTCCCCCAGGATCTAGCCTATTATTTCCTTTTAAATACTCTGAAAACTCCTTTGAACTAGAAACATTACGTGACATTCACTGCAGCAACCTTGTCCTGGCTCCCACTGATGAAATGTAAACTAATGTGATATGTGAAGCTCTGTGTGATTTCAATAAAAGAAAATCCTTTGTTCTTCATTATTCTGTTCCCCTTCAAGCAAACACACGCAGACTAGAATTCCAATAAGATACTGCTGAAGAAGCTTTGATTAAATGAATGAGAAACAAGGGCACATACTACATAATGCTATGTCAAGAGCTAGCTTGTACTGGCTCGTGAAAGCGTATTGTTAAATTTCAAGAATATAATAAGCTGATCGTTAGGCATAATCATAATTACAAAGGAGTTACGCATACTTAATCTTATATATTAAAAATTCACTATCTTATTTGTAATTCCTTACTTCTTAATACTTTTGTTACCTTTTCCTATTATGTGTGTTCTTGAGGATAAAGAAATGACGGCAGTGGTCTCCTTAAACAACATTGCAAGAACAACATTCATTCACAGCAAATACCTCTACTCAACACAACAAATGGCAATATAAGATCCTCTACAGAGAGTAGACACTAGACCCCAGTTGGCGTTTGTGGGAAAATAGGAAGTACATGTAAACCATTTGGGAAAACAAGGCCAGAGGTCAGCAATTGGTCATATTTGAATTCAAGTTAAAGATGAATAAAATGAAGACAAGTCCATGAGAGGCAAAATACAACTTTGAGTATTGCCCAACTGAATATGTAAATCATGTCAACAAAGTTTGATTCCTTAAACACTTCATGAGAGAAAAGGAGAAGAGAAGAAAATGTGTGGTGGCATCAAGAATATCATACCTGAAAAAAGCAAATGGTCTTTATGAAATAAAGAAAAACCAATGTGGATTTCAAAAGAAATCATTAAACTTTCTCTTGGACGTAGAGCAACTGAAGCTAATGGAAGAAATGATGACATTCAAAAGCTGAAGAATAAGTTTCAAAAGGCAGTTCAAGAAGACAAGGTACTATAATGAAGTGCGCAAAGAACTGAAGTTAGGAAGACAAAAGGGAAGAGTGGTCTCAGCATTTTCAAGTTGAAAGAACTGAAAGGGGAAAAAAGCTTCAAGAGACACAACTGGGGGTTTCTATAGGGCCAATATTGAATGATGCCAGAAGCACTAGAAGAAGATTAAAAGAATACACAGTCACCCAACGGAAAAGTAACTGGTCAACCCTCAAACAATTCAAGAGGTAGCAGATAATCAAGAATGATTAAAAATGGAGAAAGAAGTTGATATAGTTAAAGTTTATTGTGCGAACCTGGCCGATAAACACACGTGGGGTTAATTGAAGGGCGGAGGGATAAATGGCTCGGTGAGCTTCACCTTTTTAGTTCTCGGATCTCTTGATTTCTAATGGTCGCACCAGGGTGCAGCTGTCTTAGCCAGTTCCCTGCTTCAACTGACAAGGCTCACTTTCTGCAAGACATCTCTGAGGAGAAGCCACATGGACCTGCCCCAATGCAGCCCAGGTGCTGGAGCAGCCATGTGGAGATCCCTGCCAGCGCTGAGATGCTTACACATTCACTGACTCAACTTTCCTCCTGCAGTCAGCAACATTGCGTCTGTTTTGTGAGATGGAGGACTTTGTGGATTGGTATCAGACATAAGGGCTATTGTTGGACTTGTGGGCTTGGTCAGCACTGTGTTGGGATGTTTTCTGGATGTGCACTTACCCTTTATATAAGACTCTCTTTTTAACATATGAGTTCCTGTGGATTTGTTTCTCTAATGTACCCAGACTAACAGAGAAGTCCATCTATGCCAAAAATTTGGGAGATAGACCTTAAGCAAACTATGGTGAGAGATCTGTTTGTGCTCATTATTACAAAAGGTGATCCAACAGAATACAGAAATTATTGAACAAACCATTAATATCAAATGCAAGTAAAATTTTCCTGATGATAATTCAAAAATAGCTGCAATAGTGCATCCACAGGACGATACTATAAATTTACGAAAGAAGCTAGAACAGTACAGAAAACATAGATCTTAGCAGAAATCACAAAATTCCAGAAAGATGTTTACATTGTAATTTATTAACGATGCAAAGGATTTGACTGTGTAGATCATTTCTAACTAGATAATATTTTAAAGAATTATATTTTCAGAACACTTGCTTGAGCTCATGCAGATCTTTATATAGACCAAAAAGTAGTCTTCTGTACATAACAACATGTTGCATGCTTTAACATCAGGAGAGCTGTGTGTCATGGTTGTATATATTTCCCCATACTTCTTTTATCTGTATGGTGAGCAAATAATCACAGGACCTGGACTATTTGGAGAAGAACGAATGGTATAGGAGAAGTGGAGAAGCAATCACTGAGAAATTATGATATCCAGATGCCACAACCTGGCTTGCTGAAAGCTAAGACTTGACGGCATGAATCAAGTGAAAGGAACTGAAGATAAAACTTCTAACCTTGAGTTTCAATATTAAAGATTCTATGGGGGAAAATATTGAATGATAAAAGACATATCAAAGGAAGATTAGAAGAATATATGGTCACTTTATCGAAAAGAACTAATGATTAAAAGTTTTTAATCATGTCAGGAGATAGCATATGATAAATAACCAATAGTACTAAAGAAAGAATATTTATGAACATTCCAAATATTCCAATCAAAATGTTTCTACAAACTGAAGAAGCACTGGAAGCATTCCCTCACCTATAACAAGACATTTGGACGACAGCTACCTGACCAAATGTCTAGAACAGTTCAATATTTGTATCCATTGAAAAGGCCCTAGAGAATGCAGACAGTATCAAACAGTATCATTCATATCCCATGCAGGTAACATTTTGCTGCACATCATTCAACAACAGGTGCAGCGGGTCATTGACAGAGAGCTTCCAGGGATTCAGAATAGGAGATGGAACAAAGTAGTGCCATTTCTGATGCCAGATGGATTTTGACTCAAAGTGGAGAATATCAGAAAAATGTTTACTTGTGTTTTATTGATTGTGCAAAATTATTTAACCATGAATCCTAACCAATTAGTGATAGAATTTGCAATAAAGGCAGGAGGGCTGTATCTGACTTCTCCTCACTTCTCTATTGCAATGAATCAGGGCCCAAATAAGCCTCCATGGTCAAGTCATGTTTTCCTAGTCTGACACCAAATGTTCCTCCATGCCACTTTACATCTACCTTGGGCTTGTCAATGATCACGTAGAATCCATAGGCAATACTCATGGTTAAGAGGCTTTAGTGGGGAAGTCAGTAGGTTACCACAAGTCATTATCAGCAAACAGGAAAGATATCAGCAACCATTGGTCTTCTCATCCAGCAGCTAAGTCTCGCTATTTCTCAGACTCTGAGTTACATCATCCCTTTGCCTTTGCCTCCATGGGCCAAGACCCAGCCCGGCTGTGACTCTGTCTCACAGTGCCATAGTGTCAGGCCAGAGCCCTGATGCTCTTCCTCCGAGTCTCTGTGCCACCGTCTCTGAGGCATCAGCTCTTGGTAAGCTTCTGCCACTTCAGAGATAGACCCTGAATGCACTTTCCCAATATGTGCAGAGTTTCTCTCTTCTGCGGGTGCTTCAAAGAATAGCCCAACCTTATATCCAGGAGGTGATAATGAAAACTCTCCCATCCCGCTCCATTAATATCTCACATGTCCTATTTGCTAGGTGAGGCTTACAGAGAATTGGGTAGAAAAGTGTCTTATGACCTTGTGCTAGGAACCCACCACTATGCCACCAGGCCTCCCACATATACAAATATGCTCTGTCAAACTTATCTACATATATGGGTATAATCACCTTCTCCCTATCCCACCTATTCAGCCTGTGCATCTATCTAAGCATCTATCCAGAGATCCCCACTGTCATACAGTTATAAATATTTTCCTCTGTTTCCTTTACTTTTTACAAACCTAGATGAGCAAAACACACTCACAGACACTTATATGTGTATAAGAAAGAGATTTATATACAAGAGCAGTTGAATATTGAGAAAACATCCCAGCCCAGTCCAGATCAATTCCATAAGTATGATATTAACCCATATGTCCAATACCAATCTATAAAGTCCTCTTCAGATTCATGAAGCACATGCAATGATCCCGAATGCAGGAAGAGCACAGGCCAGTGGGTGGGAATCCAGTGGCTGTGTAACATCTCAGCGCTGGCAGGGGTCTCCATGTGGCTTATCCAGCTAAGGTCACTAGAGCAGTTTCCTGTGTCTGATCAGTAGAGTGTCACCCAGGGATTGAGCCACAAGACAGAGTGTCTCCCACCTCCAAGAAGGAAATACAGCAATTCCCATAATCCTCAGGGGAAGGCCATCCCCACACAGAGGCCCCTTTGGCTATAACCCAATTGACAGACTAGACTCCACCCCTTCACTCTTAATCCTCTCAAGTCCTAAATTGACACCAGATTATGTAACTACCACACCTAACTTTTTCTTCTCCTCTCTCCATCATTTTTTCTTTAACATCACTCTTATTGTGAATTGCTTCCATCTTCACCCAAGTAAACACTACTTGTACACCCTCTGTGACTTCCCCTCTTGCCTTTCCCCTACCATTCCTGGTAACCATTTAACAATGTTTATTTTAGTTTGAAAACCTATTTTTGGTAATTTTTAATAATAGTCTCAAACAAATTTGTCTTTCTGTGCTTGACTAATTTCATTCAGCATAATATCCTGAGGATCATCTCTGTTGTGAGATGTTTCTCAGATTCATTGTTATTCTTTGATACTACATAGTATTCCATTGTGGGTATATCCTAATGTTTATTTCTCCAGTCTTCCACTGACTGGAATTTAGATTCCTTCATTTTTCTACTGTGAATACTGATGCTATAAACATGAGTTTGCATATTTCAATTTGTATCATGGCACTTACAGCATAATATTCTAATTTGATGATCAGTGAATGAAGTCTTAAAAGTTCGGGTAAAACTATTGGTATCTTCCTCTATGGAAAGAAGAGTGAAGCCAATAAGAGACACATAGAAACAAGTTACCAATAGATTAATGAACAACACAAATATTAGTCTTCATGACCCTGAGACCCGAAAAACTAGATGATGCCCATTATCATGATCAGTTGCTCTGAGAGGGATCACATTAGAAGGCCCTTGGCAAAGTAAAGAAAAAAGTGTAACAGAACTCAAAATCATAAAAAACACACACACAAAAACAAAACAAAAAAAAACCCTGGAAACTATAGCCCTTACTCATCCTTCAGAACTGGAACAGAACACACAGCTATGCCTCCTGCTTTAGCCAAATGAGATAGATCTGTAACAGGGGGAAAGTAAGGCATGCACACCTTAGGACAACCAACCACATTAAATTAAAATAGCAGCATTTACCCAAGGACAACATTCTGAAACATTAAGGGAAAAAAATTTAGAAGCAGGAAACACAGGAAGGCTATGGGGAAAATAATGTTACATTGAGCAAATGGCTGTGAAACAAATGTTTATGAATTAATGTAAAACTCATTGAAACTTTCACTTTATTCACATTAAGAGCTAAAAAAACAGCCATTCATATATATGAGACACAGATTCAGATAAATTGAGCTTATTACACATTCTATCTTCAAATAAACAATAATATGCATAGTTGTCTAAATGATTTTTGTTATCTTGGTTAATCTAAAGGAGTTCTGATACTGTATTTATTGTCTAAGTGATCAGCTGCTAACTGAAAGGTCTGTGGTTGGAACCCAGTAACACCTCTATGGGAGCCAGATTTGCCTGTTTCTTTCTATAAGGGCAATTTTTGTGTGTGTGGCAATTCACTTAATCTTAAATCATAATAATGTAAACATAGTTTAGACACCCTACTTACGGAGTTCCTGGGTAAAAATGCGGTTTCTTACAGAGGCTTTCCCAAGTTTTCTTTAATGCCCATGTTAATAACCATAATCCATCATTATACCTAAGAAAACTCCGGGTAAATGTGTGACTACATTTCCTTAAAAGTAAATTGGCACATTACTGTTATTTGTTTGAATTAACCAAAATAATAATTTTTCTTTACTCCAGAACTGAATATTGCAGAAAAGAATCAGCATAAGGGATACTGAATTGATGGAAACACAGACGGATGATATTAATTTAAAAAAAAGTCACTGCCATCGAGTCGATGTCGACTCAGAGCGACCCTATGTGACAAGGTCGACCTGCCCCTGTTACTTCCCCGGACGGCAGCTGTTTGTGGGAGTCGAAAGCCTGATCTTTTTGCTGAGGAGAAGCTGGTGGTTCCTAACTGCTTACCTTTCAGATTGCAGCCCCCAACACAACCACTATTGAAGCAAGGCTCCCCTAACTTGTAATAAAGCAAATTCATTTTGCAAACACCTTGAGTTTTATCATCTAAAAGGTCCCAACTGAGGTTTGCAAGAGCAATTTCAAAATAATCATAGAGCCCAAGACAAGAAGCTTTCCATTTTGATAGGAAAGAAAAATAAGAGAAATTAAAATGGTTGAAAAGGTTAAATTCTGACAGTTTGAGCAGAGGCAAATTTATATCCCACCAAAGGAAAGGTAGATAAAATATAAGGGAAGGAATCAGATATAATGTTTTAAAATTATTTAATGATGATTTGCATAATTTTGCTTTAATATGGCTAGATAATCTGAGTGAATAAAGAAATATGCATATATTAAAGCTAAGGTTCTCCACAAATAGAAATCACTGGAATTATAATATCTTACTTTGCATTACTAAATGTCAAATGCATAAATAATTATTATGCATAAATATATTATTATGCATAAATATATGTTGGTTGCTCAAAATAACTTTTTCTATTTGTAAAGTTCAAGATAGTATCTTCCAAAAACTCAAATCTTGCCTTCAGATAGACAGCAATATCTTAATACAAATCACCTAATGTTCTTTCTCACCCACTCAGAATTACATCTTGTAAGAAAAAGTCCTATCATTATCTTAATTTTAAGTTAATTTCCTGATACTTACATCATTTCTTTCACCTATGAATGGACCATGTACTTCAAATTATTGAATTTTAAGTATACAGATTTTATTATTTTGAAGAGATTTAAATGTCGTCCTCTTATAGGTACTCACACCGTGTGAAAATCACACCCTGTGCCCATGTCATGTCCTGCTCATAAGAGGGCAATGCCACCCACAGGAGCAGGTGTCCGCCTCATTTGTCCTGCCAGCTCCCTCCTCAGGTGTCCACCAGAGTTGATGGTCTCTGTCCCATGTGGTTTACATGGCTGTCAGAAATGAATTCAAAAAGGGTAAAGATGAGGGGCACTTATCAAAACAACCTCTGGGAAATGCCCAGAATTTCAGAATAATAGTGGAATTAGTGAAGAAATGGTATTTAACCTAACCAACCTAGATCCTCTTCTGCTTCAAGGAGAAAGACTTTGCAGCTGAAATAATGAAAGCACCATTCCATGACTGCATGATGCTCTAGCATTAGGTGAAAATTGAAAATTAATTATACATGATCAATGAAACAAGCAAAACATATGAAATGCTTTAATCATGTGTTTACACACATATGTGTATATATACACTCTAAACTTTGTATATCTCTATATGCAGCTTAATGTAATTTTGGGTTAACCTTTGTCAAGCAAAAATATTTTAATTAAAATAGTAATTTCTAAATAGGAATTTTGAGTGTAAGACTTGTGTGTAAGAATTTAAATAGATAGGAAAATGGAGAATATTATATAAAAAGGGACCGCTGTATCAAGAGGTGAGACTGGATGTGAGCATTATCAAAGGCCTTTTTAGATACTGCTTTTTCCAGCTAATAGAGGAATGGAAGATTGGATAGCATAGAACACCGAATAAATATTACATTTCAAAGACCAACCAAAAAACAAAACACTGAGAAACAAGGGATTGTGTCAAATTTAAGTACTTACCCTCCAGTTGATTTTGATTGCTATCAACCCTTTAAGATGGAATAGAAAAGCTCTGTTTCCAGAGCTGCAATCTTTCAGACGCACTCAGCCATCTTTTCTCTTGTAGAGACTCGTGGGTTTGAATGAATCTCCAGCCTTTCAGTGAGTAGCCTAGTGCCTAACCATTGAAGAAGCAGAGTTTCTTTACCAGGAAGTAAAGTGACTAGAATGATCGCTAGGACATAAATGTAGGCAGACAGTAACACATTACAAAGGAAATTTAAAGGAACAAAGGCTATTTAATAGCACTTAACTAATTAATAACACTAGATAGTAGCATAAATAATAATACTACCTTGTTTTATTTGATCCTACTACCCAGCAATTGAACGCTATATGATTATGTATGATTTTACAGTTATTAGAAAAAGAAATCATGACTCATAATTTATGAGGTGTCAAAGATTGTTATGTAATAAATAACAATTGTTATTTAATAAATCAAATACAGTCTTATCTATCATTTTCTTGGCTGTTTACTACTTGTTTGTTATTGTGCAAAAGTTTAATATGCATTGATTTATCCTTAAAAATTGCAAACCATATTTAGTATGGCTATGAGATAATGAAGGTTTAACATAGTTAAGGATCCTCTCCTGCCTTGGTCTATATAGACAGACGAAGAGAGCCAGGATTATTACTCAACTCAAACCCGACGAAAAAATACAAGCAGTATAGATAGGGAATGATGAGTGGGTGATCAATAGGTGGGAAAGCATGAATAGTAACATAATTTATAGTGTACATATATATATGAAAAGTCTGCATTACTGAGTCTAAGATGAAGTAGAAGCAGAAAACCAAGCTGTTTTCAAGCTCCGCAGTGCAGGGAAATGGCACTAAAGCGGTGGAACTGGCAGTAAGAGGCTTGTTCAGCATGAGAACTGGTGTCAGGGAAAATGGTATTTGCCGAGGAAAGGTGGAGTTTCGAATCAGGTCAGGGTAGCTAATCCATGTGGCCATTTAGCAGCTGCACCTGTGGGACCAGAGCAAAGGTGAAAAGTCAGGAAGTTGTATGTAAATTGGTGCTTCCAGTGATGAGAGGAAGTAGGCCTTCTCAGGGGAATATTTAAGAAGAGCAGAACCTGTAGTTGAATATGAACCATCATTATGAATCCAAGAAAGAAATACCAAGGATGGACAAGAAAATCTTGGAAGAGAAAACAAGGTGAAGAATGAGATTAAGAGAATCTAAAGAATTTGATAGATTTAATAAAATGTGAATTGAGAAAAGGTTATTGAATTTGAGCAGGCAGGTGGTGATATGAAGAGAACAATATCTATAGCAGGGCGGTTTCAGGACCAGATTTGCAGGGGATTAAAAAGGAAATGAGTAGACAGTATGGCACAGGTGTTGAACACACATTTCAGGAATTTGCAATAAAGCAAGACAGGAAATAGAATGTTAACGTGGAACGACGTGGAAAGGAGGCATTTCAAATGTCAGCAAGAGAGACGTGGGAAACAGAAGGAATAGAATGCAGAGCATATTCTGCCGCACTGGTTAAAGCGAGATCTCATCCATTCTCTGTGCCATCATTTATAGTTGCCCACTGTGTCTAGCACTGCAGCATAAGGCTGTGCTTCCAAGGAGAATCCAGGTACAGTCTCATCTCAAATTGCTTAAAATATAGTGAGCAAAAGTAAGAATAAAACAGGTTTAAGAAGTAAGCTCTAGCAAGTAACCAATGTGAAAATGGTTAATGTATCCTGAAAAAAAATTTTTTCCTACATTTTCCAGCTTCTAGAGACCCTCAGCTTTATGGAGACTTCGTTTGATGTGGCTGCTGTGTCCATCTTCAAAGCTAGAAATGCCAACCACAGTCCTTCTCAAATGACAATTGCGTTGTTCCTCCATCACTCTTGTGCTGAAGTGCACCAACATGATTCTTTGAATCCTAGCCAAATAATCCAGCAAAATGTCCCCATTCTCAAAGTCAAATAATTTACAAACTTCACTCCATATGAAATCTTAATTCCCTTTTGCTATGAAATCTAACATACAGTAGTCACAGGTTCTACAGACCAGGGCAGGACCCCTGGTCAAGGTGGCTATGTGCTTATGCATTGGCCACAATCCACGAGGTTGGGAATCAGCAGCTGTGAGAGAACAACACATAACGAGTTCAATTTCCCATAAAGAGGTCAGCCTCAGAAAGTCATAGAGGCAGTTTAACCCTGAACTATAGGGTTTTATAAGTCACTTATGAACAAGATGGCTATGAGTGCGTGTGATACTGGGGTATGGGTATCTTGAGAAGTCATTTTTCTTCCTTTGTCAACTAGAGTCTAACAGGTAAGATTCTAAAACATGACTAAGCCCGGTGCAAGATGAAAGACGTTCGATGAAGAAGCATTCAGTGAATGCTTTCTGGGTGAGCAACAATCAGGAGACAAAAGTGTGACTAAAAATACCTAAAGGAACTTCACTCATCATAATGGCCCCTAGGTCTGTGCATGTCAGAAGGTGTTTTATGGTTTCATTGCTAATTTTTAGGGATGCATAATATTCTATTGTGTGCATGTATTGGGGTTTCTTTATTCATTCTTCTCTTGATGGGCATTTAGACTGTTTCCAGCTTTTTCCTCTTGTGAACTGTGCTGCAATGAACATAGGAGAGCGTACGAGGGGTAACCCGAAAACACTGGAATATTTTTTCAATGTATTTAATTTTTTTAACAAAACAACTTTATCACTTTCAAAATACTCTCCATTATACTTAATGTATTTGTCAAATCTGCTATTCCAGTCTTGGAAACATTTTTCAAACTCATCTGTTTGGAAGGCTGACAGAACCTCCCTCTTTTTTTTTTCTTCACCTCTTCTATGTCATCAAATCACTATCCTTTCATGTCCCCTGCATTCACAGAAGCAAAAAGTGTCACAGATTGAGGTCAGGTGAGTAAGGTGCGTTGGGCAAGAGAAGCATGTTGGTTTTGCCCAAAACTGGAGCACTGAGATGGCTGCGTGAGTAGGTGGATGTCATGGTGGCTAAAACCAGTCCCCTGTCTGCCACAAATCAGGCCTTTTTTGTTGCATACTCTTATACAATCTTTTCAGAACCTCTAAATAGAAAACTTGATTAACACTGATCTGGTGTAATGAACTCCAAATGAACTATGCCCCTTATATAAGAAAAAAAAAAACCAAATAAGCATTCTGTTGATCTCTGATATCACTTGATGAACTCCCCTGGCTTGATGGATGTGTTCTTTCTGGGAAGAATGTCTCCTAACCAGTAATGACCATTGGAAACGAAAAAGTCTGGGTCGCTTCAGAGCTGTTCTTTCAAAGCATATCATGTTTCCACTTGTTGCTCTTTTTTGCTGGTCAGTCAGAACCCCAGGCACAAATTTTTCAGTGACCCTTCTAATTCCCAAATCTTCCATTAAAATTCACTGAACTGAGCTCCAAGATACTCCAGATAATTTCTCCATCTCTTCAATGGTCGCCACTGGTCTTTGAGCACAAGTGCAAGAATGTTGTCGACATTGTCATCCTTTCATGAAGTTGATGGACATCCAGGATGAGGTGTGTCATCAACTGATATTTCACCTTTTTTGAAAGAGAAAACACTCATACACATGAGTTTTTCCCATAGTGCCGTTCGTGTCAGCTGTGTTCAACATCCAGTTTCTGTGGCATTTTTCCTGAGAAGGAAACAAAATTTCACAACTGCTCTCTTAAATAATCGGTCACAGGAAAATCGAAGGATTTTTTCCCCCTTCTTTTTTTTAAATCATTTTATTAGGGGCTCATACAACTTTTGTCACAATCCATACCTACATCAACTGTGTAAAGCACATGTGTACATTCACTGCCCTCATCATTCTCAAAACATCCGCTCTACACTCAAACCCTAGGCATCAGGTCCTCATTTTTTCCCCTCCTTCCCCACTCCCTTCCTCTCTCATGAGCCCTTGATAATTTATAAATTATTATTTTGACATATCTTGCCCTGTCCGACATCTCCCTTCACACACCACTCTGTTTTCTGTCCCCCAGGGAGGAGGTCACATGTAGATCCTTGTAATCAGTTCTGCCATTCCAACCCACCCTCCCTCTATGCTCCCAGTATTGCCACTCACACAACTGGTGCTGAAGGGATCATCCGCCCTGGATTCCCTGTGTTTCCAGTTCCTATCTGCACCAGTGTACATCCTCTGGTGGGGAGGAAGCATTTAGGAACTAGAGGAAAGTTGCATATTTCATCGTTGCTACATCGCATCCTGACTGGTTCATCTCCTCCCCGAGACCCCTCTTCAAGAGGATCTCCAGTGGCCTACAAATGGGCTTTGGGTCTCCACTCCGCACTGGCCCCCTCATTCGCCATGGTAAGATTTTTTGTTCTGATAATGCCTGATACCTGAACCCTTCGACACCCTCGACATCGCACAGCCTGGTGTGCTTCTTTCATGTGGGCTTTGTTGCTTCTGAGCTAGATGGCCGCTTTTTTACCTTCAAGCCTTTAAGACCCCAGACACTATAACCTATCAAAACCGGGCACCAACAACCTTCCTCAACAAAAATGCCTAAGCAACCATTTGTCTTCAGTGACCGTATCATGGAGGTGAGCACACAATGATATGATTAATGAAATTGTTTTATGAAAAAATTCACTATGACCAGAGAGAATCTTTCCAGGCGACACCACTGGTTGCACTAACTCAGAGCGAGTTGCAGGATGCTTATCTAGCAGGGAAAAGATGCATACTACAAAAGCTCTGCTCTGTCTAGCACAATTCGGGGTTTTATTTGGTTAGCCCTTCATGTGTCTGTTTTGTTCTGTCCTTTACATATTTGGGGTATACGCCCAGCAGAAGGTTTGCTGAGTCATATAGTATTTATAGGCTAAGCTGTTTCAGAAAGTGCCATATTGCTTTTCACAATCTTTGTACATGTTTACAATTCCACCATGAGTGTATGAAAGTGCCAATCTCTCCGCATCCTCTCTAATATTTGTTGATCTTTTTGTTTTGCTTTTCAGTGGGCTTTTGTGCTTGGGGTAAGATGGTATCTGGTCACTCAGTGAATAATATATAGTATGTTTCCCTCATTCTCAGAAACCAAGTATCTCCACCTTGTTTGAAAAATCTTAAAAACCATCTCAAGAGAAGTGTTCCTCACTCCCAAAGGGATCAATTTTTCAGGTTATGGGAAGAGGGAGAAGATCTAAGCCTACAAGTGTAATCAGTGAAACTTACTGGGAACTTGGAAAAAGATGAGCTGGGAACATGTCTGTATTAGAGAAGGTATTTACACATCTCAAGATGGGTAAACCAGGTATGGGAACTCTCCATTACGAAATATGCTTAACATTACTCATATAGACCCCAAGTGTTAAAGAGCCTAGGTATTATGTTCCTAAATGAACACTTTTGACCGAGTTTCTACCCAGGCCCTGGTGACTCAGGCAACTTGCTATGAACAACTGCAACATTATAATCTAACCTTTCCAGGTACACAGCCACAACACCCTTTATAGACTATATAAAAATGACTCAAATTTGAAACCCTACTAAGCAAACAAGACTCTACCTTAAACTCACTTGTAACAGATCAAGGAGCTGAAATACTCCCTGGAACGTAAAACTGAAATATCCTAGTGAGAGAAACAAATGATCACCACTCCCAGGATAGACAATTGGCAGTCACTGAAAATTGGTTTCATTCAAATCTATTGTTCTGAGACTTCCCAATGAACGGTGACCCATGACCAACATATATTTGATGTTTTTACACTCACTCTACTTTCTTTTGTGACATGTATTAGTCTACTAGGCATGGGTCTGCCTTTGCAGAGCAGCGTTACTGAAAGTATTACTAATCTCCAACTTTCATGGCTTGTGTAACTAATGTCCAGTCACCTAAATGTTGCAGCTATACAAGATAACACTACATGTATTGTAGCCTAAAAAGATGTCCTACACATGTATAATTTCCTTTTCTCAACAACGCTTCAAATTCTATATCATTGATCGACTAAGGTAATGTTACTATCACTAGGATTACTTTATGACACATTGAGATGTGTTATGATGTACTCCAATAAAATTATAATGATGTCTATAAAGTAAACCAGGGACATACATAAACCACTCCTAGATGGATGGATTTTGAGTTTTCATTTGACTGTAGCCCAATACAAGACCAATTAGTTCTCATGAAGGACCTTACTCTGAACTTCCCTTCATGAAAGGATCATTGAAGAGATGGTGCTATATCAAAGTGTGGAGAAGTAATCAAATGGTGCTCCACTATCAGAAAAAAAAAAGTACCATCTGGCCTCTTAAGGGCTTGTCCCAAGCAAGCAGCTGACTAAGCGCAGAGTCATCTGAGTTCACACAGAAGAAGCACACCAGCCTGTGGAAACCATAGGTTGTAAATAATAAAATCCAAACCTGGAAGAGGGAACAGTAGCAATTCTTAAATTCTAAACACCAAGTTTGAGGAATGCTATTCCTGTCAACTATTATAATGAAAGCCCCAAATAGATTTGCAAGGTCCCTAAATGGATTGAGTCATTCATTCACTGGGCAGCCCCCACTGACCATCCTTTAGAAATGTAAATAGGCTTGATATCAGACAAAGGACATTGTAAAGTAGATTTCAATAGCTATAGTTAGGCTGGGATATAACTCTTTCTCATTAACTCTCCCTTTGAATGTATTTTGAATTTGTTCTAGTGTATTAATATTTTCTGCTTTTTTAAAAATTGAGGAGATATTTTCTGTTTTATTTGGTCATTGTTACTGGGTGTGTTTTGTTTTTGTTTTTTCCCTTTGTTTAGTGTGTTTTCCTGTATAAGAAAGGAAGGATTGGTGGATGTAAGAATACAGCAATTGGGAGCACAGAAGGGAGGTTGAGGAAAAACAGGGAGTCCAGAACCATGGGCACAAGAAGGAAGAACATGTTTCAAAGATGATGGTGGTGACAAATGCATAGCCCTTCTCAATATGATTGAATTGTTGAATTGTATGATATATTAATGACAGCAAAAATCTCCTTAAAAAAAATCAGAGAGCCACTGGTTCTTTATTTAAGCTATGACAAAGTGTGTTGTGCAGCCTGCTTTTAAGCTTCTCCTTCTTCAAAAAAATAATAAAGGAAGGAAACAAAACATATGTATATAAAACTAAATCTTTACCAACCATCAAGGGAAAAATATGTAATAACATTTTAATAAATATTGAGAACGCATTTTTAAAGTTATAAAAACAAGATATATTCTACCTCAGAATGATTTTCTATTAGAGATAAATTGGGTCTCTAAAAAAAATCATATGTACTCATATACTCATGCAAATTAGGAATGAATATTATCTACACTTCCTTCTAACGGTATTAACTAAATTATAGCTACTGCCCAGAGTACTGTAGGTAAAGGACTTGCTCCAGGCTTATTCAGCTACCTGGTGTCCAGTGGTTTCCATTTCAGGGCTACTGTATGTATATCAGAGTAAAACTGATCTCATATGGTTTTCATTGGCTGACTTTTCTCAGCTATATCACTTGATTTTTTCCCCAAGATACCTGTAGGTGGACTTGAACCTCATGGCTTTTCAATTACCAAGTTAACCCTTTATCACATTGAGAGACTCCTTTCCAGGGTTAGCAATGTAATAATCAAGCATCCATGTCAGCCACGGGAAATTGGGATAAATGTGTAAACATAATGCACAGAGATCTAGATATAGATAAGATTAAAAATCATAGTGTATACAAGCCTATATTCTTTATAGAAATTACTACAGGCTCTGTGTATTTCCTTGTTTCTTTAAATTTTGATTACAAGTTTCTTAAGGACATAGTCTAAGTACTATCCACGGTTGTATAGTGTCTTTCACAAAGCAAAAATTCACAAGTGAATATATGTATCAATTCATTACAGTGATTACAGAATTCATGTTATATCACATTGCAATAATCTATCTCCTTTGCAATTGTCAAAGGATAGTTCCAATCCATTTAGACATCACTATTCACTAATAGCACAATCCTTTGCAAATCCTTGGTTCTAAGTTAGTGTGTTCTCTGTTGAATTGAAGGCATATAATAAGAAGGCCAAAAAGAAAAAAAAAAGATGATGAAGTGATAAAATATAATATATATTCACATCGCATGAACTCTAAACACTCTTACCAAAAATTAGAAAATATATCTAGAATTTCTAACAGAAATACATTTCAGAGTTTGAGTTTTGAAAGGCTCTCTCTCCTTGCCCTCATGTAATGCCAACTCATAGCGATGGTCTAGGACAAGGTAGACTTGCCCCTGTGAGTTTCCAAGATTGTAACTATTGATGAGCGCGCACAGCTCACAAAGCAGCTGGTAGCTTCAAACTGCTGAACTTGCGGATTGCAGCCCAAATCCTAACCACTAAGCCACTAGGGCTCCCTTTAAACGGCTACATACTCTCATTAAAATTAAACAATTAAATCTTGATATTAACTCCACCTTCTAGTATTTTATGGTTCTCTGAGGGATGATAATGCACAAATAGAGAAAAGAAAAGTAAAATGAAGCAAAACCAAAAGCTCCTCTCTGGCTCTTAGTGACTCTAAAGTTCCCATTTTTCTCCTTGAACTTTCTATGCAAGCCAGAAAGCTTTTAATATTCTCATAGCATACCAAATAAGATTTCTTTATACAAATTTTATTTTTACGATGGTCTAGCATAAATTGCTACTGACACTGAATGTGCAATATAAACTTTTACTTGGTGTAAATTGTATTGCAATATGACCTGAAAATTAGGTGGTGGCGTGGTTGGATAACCTGATAGACAATCTTTTCCATTGCTTTTATAAAGTCAGAATTGACAAGACTATCAATGGGAAAATTTCACCAGAGCTTCTTTTAGCTCCCATGTGAGACAGCATTATCTCTCTACCAATCTACCGAAAGAAAAAGACAGAATACCTGCCAGAGAGAGTCAATGACTACCTTTCCCAAAGGAAATCAAAAGAGAAGCAAATGATTGCTTGAATAAATTTTTAGAAATGCTACGTTTTCATTTCATTACAGAGGGAATAGGTGGTAAACAGACTTTCTTAGAAGGTTGATACTGACTAATGAATGCCAGTTCCCTGCCAGTAAATTACAGAGCTGAGCGAGAGATGTGCACTAGAAGCTACTGAAACAACACTTTGACTGGCTCAGAAGAATCTATGGATGTAAATGGAGGTACATACTATTCCATAAATCTCACTAGGAAGTGCATGATATGTTTTACTTACCCAAGCCTGTTTGACAAGCAATATCATGGTTTGTTCTCAAGTAACAAAGTTTCATATCTTACCAACATCGCTCCTAGGTGTACCATGACTCAGAAAGCTTAAAAAGACCTGGTGTCAGTTCAGTGAATTCTTAAAAAAAAAAAAAAAGGCTCCTCTCTGGCCTTTCTGCCTCTCTGTGATTGTAAAGCGCCTGCTCTATTATCGAGCAACACCTTGAAGTAAGTGATACTGCTCAAGAGTTCATGGCTTCCTTCCGTTTCCTAAAATAATAGCCAAAGGACTACAGAATGTAATAGAGAGTATTTTGCTAGGATGCCAATTGACATTGGGAGTTTGTGGTCTGTGATAATTTTTAAGGAATTATATTTTTAGGTTGATTGAAGTATTTTAGTGTTTTCAGAAAGCTTTTGCATATGCATCAAATAATGGCAGTTATTAAGGTCAGCAATAGAGATTTCTGTTCACTTACTCCTAGTTTCCATTGCTTCATTTAGAATTCATTTAGTATACAATGTGAAAGTGCACACATCGATGATTTTTCTATTGTGAAAGCATTAACTTTCAAAATTTTCACATTTCTACCACACTTTTTTTTTGTAAATAACCTCTTGATTAACTTACTATAGGTTTGTCAGAGCCGGGTGAAATTTTTACAAATATAAAGCATGGGAAAGCTAGCGTGGATAGCTTTCTTTATGCCCCTTTGATAAATATGGGTGGCTGACAGCTTATAAAAATACCAAGCAATCACATTTTATTTAAAAGTTTGCTGCTCTGATGTCTTTTGCACAGTAGTTTGATTAGGCAATATCCTTTCATGAGCACACTTACTACCTTGTGCAGTAAATATGGTTTGAATGCCTATATACCATGAAAACATAAGCCCCAATTCACAATCCTTAGGACTCTTACTTTACTTTAATTGCACACAGCAATTTAAAACTTTGACATAGCTCTTTCTATGTAACATTTGATCCATGCAATCGTAGGAGGATTTCCCATTCATGTGGGGTTTAAAAAAGCAGAGCTTTTACAGTCTGGACCCCAACCCTACTGACTCACTATTTTCATTTTAAAAAGTGACCATCTGGTGATTCTTATTAAACCAATCTAACCTAATAAACTATTCTTGGAGAAATGGTGCTTTACACAGTTTATAATGCATCACATTCTGTCAGAGGAAGATGAACAAAGACACAGCTTAACCCCTTAAAAGGTATGTATCTCAGCACAACACATGATGTTCATCTCCAGGTAAGACTACCTCTAATGGCTTGTCATGCTACTAGACAGTCAGTGGTTTCTTTTGAATCCAGAATGATTCTGAGTGCAACCAATTACTAGTTATCTTCACTTTGTTGGCATTTGTTGTTGCTACTAGTTGACAGGCAGTCAACTCTGAATCACACTTACTCTGTGTACAACGGAATGAAATACTACCTATTCCTGTGTCATCTTCAGCATAATTGTTATGCTTGAGCCTACTGGTCTACCCATTACACATTGTGTTTTCCTTTTTCCACTGACCCTGACTCTTCCTAAGAAGTGGCCTTGCCAGAAACTGGTCACTCCTAGTACGTAAAATTAAGTTTTGCCATTCTCCATTTTCAGAAGGACCCTGACTATGCCTTTTCCAATACACATTTGTTAGCCCTTCCAGAAGTTCATAGCATATTATATTATTTTTGAAAAATTTAGTCACCTTATTTCCATATGAAAACTGGACAATGCAGCAAATATTTTCCTTATTTTCCAGTTTTTATATGGATAGGAGGTAATTCAATACATTATGGCTTGGGTCAGCGACACTTCCTCTTTTTCAATGAGCCTACATTTTACCAAGATTGATGTCCTTTTCCACGGTCTGGTCTCTTCACAACATGTTGGAAGAACCCTTGGGCGCACCTCTGGGGTAAATCCATCTCATTGAATGTTATCCTCTTTTTAATGCCCCTCCACTTCACCAAGCAAGATGTCTTCCTCCACAGGCAGGTCACTCCTGATAACATGTACAATGTACATGAGATGACGTCTTTCCATTTTCTCCTGGCTGTCATTCTTCGGGCAGTCATCACATTTGCAGTATCCTTCCCCAACACCACAGTACACACGAATGCATTCCTTTTTGGTCTTCCTTATGCCATGCCCAAGTTTCATATGCATACGAAGTAACTGAAAATACCATGACTTGGGTCAGGCACAGCTTACTCTTCCTCAAAGTGACACCAGATGTACCCTGTGCAATATGCCTTTGAGTTCTTGATTGCTTTGTCTAGCAGCATTGACTGGATATAAGCAATATTTAACAACTGCAATATTTTTCCATTTAACATGTTATATTGGTCCCTTGTAAGAGTTTTGGTTTACTTTACATTGAATTGCAATCCATATTGAAGGATTAAGTCACTGATCTTCAACACCAAGTGCTTCAAGTCCTTTCTTTCAACAGTCAAGTTTGTCTCATCCAAATATCACAGATTGATCTCCTATCAATCCTATGTCTGTGTTCTTTTCCATGTAGTCCAAATTCTCAGATTATTTGCTCAGCATATAGATTGAATACTTATGTAAGAAGATAAAAACCTCTTGCACACTTTCCTGATTTTAAACCATGCACTATGTCCTTGTTCTGTTCACACAACTGCCTCTTGATCCACGTACAAGTACCACAGGAACACAATGAAGTGTTCTGGAATTCCTAATACATCAATATTATCCATAGTTTGTTATGATACACTCAGTCAAATGCTTTTGTGTAGTCAATGAAACACAAGTAAATTTCTTTCTGGTAGTCTCTTCTTTAAGCCAAGATCCATCTGACATCAGCAATGATACCCCTGGCTCCATGTCTTCTTCTTAATTCAGCCTGAACCACTGGTAATTTCCTGTTGAAGTATTACTGCTGCCCCTGTTGGAAGATCTTCAGCAAGTTTTGCTTGCATGTGATGTCTCTGATACTGTTCTATCATTTGAGAATTCTGTTGGGTCCTCTTTCTTTGGAATTTGCACAAATGTGGATCTATCTCTTCCAGGCAAATGGCCAAGTAGCTGTCTTCCAAATTTCCTGGCATAGATGAATATGTGCTTCCAGTGCTTCACCAGGCTGTTGAAAGATTTTGATTGGCTTTTCATCACTCCAGGATCCTTGTTTTGAGAAATACTTTTAGTGCAGCTTGGCCTTTGGTCTGGTTTTAGCTGCTGACATTTAGCTTCTCTCCAGCATGTCTTCCCACAGATGTGGTCAATGTGATTTCTGTGTATTCCATCAGCGGAAGTTCTTTATAGTCACATTTTGTTTTGGTGAAAAAGGTAATTGCTATTGACAAGTCATTGGTCTTGTAAAATTCTACCATGTGATCTCCAGCTGCATTTCTATCACCGAGTCCATGTTTCCAACATTGTTCCTTACTGTTTGTTTCCAGATTTTACATTCCAATCACTATCTACTTTAAAAATCTGCTAAAGGTCCTAACTTGGAATGCACGAGGTATTAACTTAGGAAATTTCAAAGTCATCAAAAATGAAATGGAACACATAAAGATCAATATCCTAGGAATTTGCAAGCTGAAATGGAATAGCATTGGCCATTTCTAATCAGAAGGTCATATGGTTTAGTATGTCAGGAATAACATAATCAAAAAAAAGAGTGTTGCATTCATTGTCAAAAAGGACATTGCAAAATCAATCTACCTATCATAGGATTCTATCTACCTTTCTTCAAAGAACTCTAATCAATATAACTATTATTCAAATTAATGCATCAACCACAAAAGCTAGTGATGAAGAAATTGAAGATTTCTACCAATGTATTTACTTGGAAATTGATCAAATGTGCAACCAAGATGCACTAAAAATGGCCAATTCTATTCCTTCAGTTAATCCCACATGTATTTATTGGCCAGGTTGGCACAATTAACCTTAACTGTCTCACTTATGGACTTGAGTTGGACTTGGCTAGTATGCTTTCTTGATTTGTAATTACTTCTGGATATAAAGCTCTTTCTTCTATATATAGATATGAGTGCCACTGGATTTGTTTCTCTAGTCAACCTGGCCTAACACAATAACCCATGTCAACTTTTTATCACAATGCCTGGCACTCATAATAGAGTAGGGTGACAATTTTATATTCTGATTTATTTATTCCCAGTTAACTTTTTCTTCCCGCTTTTCAGAGGGGGCTAGTGATATGTCTTATGCAGCATTGGATATTCTTATACAAAGGCATTAATGAAATTACTGTATTTTTTGTTCATTTCTTCATAGTTCTGTGTAAACATCACTGAGACTTATTTATGGGTTTATTTACACTCTATACTTTATAGCAGATGCCTGCAGAGGGATGCAAAGGAAAAAAAACCACTAAAAGGGATCAGGATGCAGGCTATGCCAGATAGGTTACCATTATTCTCTGGTTTAAATACTGTCCTTCATGTGAAGCATAAAGATTTCATATACTGGAATAACTTCAGAATCGATGAACTATGCATCAGAATCAACAACTCTAGTCAGTGGTGTTTATCTTCACACCTTATGTGATCTTTCTTTAGAAAGCTTAGCTTTGATTCAAAGTTTGCATCTGTAAAAGTAAGATTTTATTACCTCAAATATGCTCAGTACTCTAATCATAGACTAAGTATAATACTCTGGAGTTATCATCTCAGAGACTGTGGGAGTCTCTAGGATGCAATTTGCATGGGACAGTCTGATATTCTCTTTTAAATTATTCTAACCAATCACTTAAGGCTTCTCAGGCTCTTAGGGCAACATGGGACCAGGATTTACTATATCTGAACATTTCTGAAATATATATATAAACCCATACATGAGGACTCATTTAATCACTCTATCTCCTTCCTTTGAGAGTGCAGTCATCCCAAGACTTCTGAGTTGATTTGGATATATACATTGATACCCTAGTATTTTGCTGTTCAACCATACATTCCAAAGCCTTTTCAGAAGAGTATACAATCAGCATGAACTTAGGAAAAACACTATATAGTTATTTGAGATTTGGGTTGCTAAAGAGTTTATTATAATTCCCCAACTTAAGTTACTAAATAATCTCCCAGACTTCCTAGACTTTTTATTTACCCCTGCTAAAGGAGCGGTTCTAAGACTATCTTGCAGACAGAGGTATGACTTATTAACTTGATGAGAAATATAATAGGATGCAAGTGTCTTGGGTAAAAGTTATGATGAAGGAAACAATGAGGCTGAGATAAATGAGTCACAGGTAGCCTTATAATATATTCATAGTTTAATGCATGTAACCATTGATTACCTTTATTAGAACACACTACACTCTACATATAAAATGTCTCTTGAGACATTAGATAATGGGGAGTTATTTAGAAGATTAAGGCATGCATTTATGATCACTTGCTCTAGGCAGAATGAAATACAAATTCACTGTCTGGAAAAACAGTGAATATGTACAGAGGTGGAGTCCATAAATGGGTGATTTCCCTCGTCTGGCCTACAAAGAAGGATATACGAATATCACTGAGAAAAACAAGATAGCCTATGTTTTCGGTTGCTGAGTTGGCTCAGATTTATAGTGGCCCTGGTTATAAAAGAATGAAATGCTGCTGTGTCTGAGTCCTTTGTTGTAGCTACTGGGTCAATGCACAGGCAGCTCTTGCTCAGTTGTATTCTAATTTTTAGACAACATTCCCCCATTGTATGTAAAGTTTTCACTGGCACGTTTTTTAATTTAATTTTTTTACAACTAGTTTGTCAAAAACTCATTCGTCATCTGCATAAATCTGAAAATCCCACTGAAACCAGGTCACCTGTAGTGACGGCTGGTACTTCAAATATAGGTGACCTACCTTTCAGAATCATAGCGATGCACAAGAAGCTGACAGAAAACTGGTGGAAGATAGCCTTAAAATAGATTTGATTTTTAAGGTTTGGAGGAGTTGATTTAATCTTACTATTTCCTTCCACAAATGCTTTCCCATTATTTCCTGTCTACTTTGACATATCCCCTAGTGTCTCTGGTCCTGAGGTACCATCCATTTGCCCTTTACAGTCATGCATGCATACCTGCCTCAGATTCCTTTCTTTCTCCAATCTTGAAGGAGTTGTGTGCTCAAACCCTCCAATTCTACGATATATTTATTATTTAATATCGTTCTATCTTGCTTCCACCTACAATACCTCACTGAAAACAGGATAGCCAAGCTCACTCATGACCTCCATGTGGTGTGCCCTCTTACTCTGTCATAACAATGCAAAACAGAGTTGGTGATGTTCCTGGAAACACTTTCCATATCTGACATGTGTACCAACAAGTACTTGTGATTTAAAAAAATATATATTTCTGACTATCCCTCTGTCTCCTCTTGACAATGTCCTTTCTACTACAATTTTTACTATCTTTTCGGGGAGATTCTGTTGTTTCTATGACTAATTCCACACTTTCTAACTACTGATTAGGATTTTTATTTTCCAACTTTCATGTTCCAGCCACTAGTAATTATCTATCATTTCATAATTTGACCTCATCTCGTTGGTTCTTTAATCTTTGCCTACTGACATCTTAAGGAACTTCTCTGGTGTAGTGGCTGACCAGTACTTGTTGGGTTGCTAATGGCAAGGTCAGTAGTTCGAACCCATTAGGTCCTCCCAATGAGACAGTTCCAGAGAAAAAAATGAGTCTTCCTGCTCCTCTAAAGGTTTATAGCCTCATAAATCCAAAAGAGCATTTCCACTCTGTCCTAAATAGTCGTTAGGAGTCGGAATTGACTTGATGGAAGTCAGTTTTTTGATTGGGCAATTTTACAATTCCTTCCTTTGGCCATTAAATTCTTGACACTACACACTGTCTCTGATCAGTTTCTCAGTCCCCAGGGAAAGGCTATTACAGTGCCTTCAACAAAACACATCCTTTTTACATCAGCGCACAAACTAAAAGTTGTTAATATTTTTGCTATCAAATTACATAATTGTAAATTCTCTGAAACTTAATTATTTTACCTAAATTATATGTTGACAGTCAATGAACACAAGTGGCACATATATAATAAATCAAAATGATAAAATATGAGTTTATGGAAATTTGATTATATTAAAATTTACTTTGACCAAGGTCTCACTGGAGAAAAACGTACCTTAATTATGATTATGTCAGGTATAACACTATTCTCTATACATTTGGATAGCAAATTTTATCTGTGCCTTTATACTGAAAAATTTCTTCATGATCAAAAAGTTGTTCAGTTGAAATTTTCCAACCACCAGGCCCCTGAAAATGAGATATGCTCCCCTTAAGATTGAACTTTCTTATCTCAGAGTTTAACTACCTACTTATTCTTTAGTAAATTTTACCATCCTCTGTCAATATCTATGGTTAAGCTTTTTGAAAATGATTTTCTCCATGATTCAGTTTTAGATTAAACAATTATTATTCTTTCAGTGATTACTATATTTAAGCTTTTTGCATGTATTAACTTAAAAAGCACCTTCCTAAACCTTCCTTATACCTCCTTGTCAGGTGATAGTTGAACAACAGGTAGGAAAGGGGGGTAATAAGAGACTAAGAGAGACAAACTAAAGAAAGCATTCAAGACATCTCCTGTCTAGACAGTAAGGAAAGTAATGGAATTCTGCCCACTTATAATACAATAATTATCAGAGTTCAGATGCTTAGATCACATTACTTGAGATGCTTCATACAGGCACAAGGACTCTAGCGTACCCCAATGCAGCTCATTAAAACAGTACAGAACTTTTGGAATGGACATAAGAGAGGGGGAGATTTGACTGCATCGTTTATATTTACCCCCTTTTACTGTGGTGAGCCTGTGTGCAGTTTCAAGTGTCTACACCAAAAGATACTTGGCACAGTGGTTTCATTAGCACACTGCTCTGATGACCAGACCTCACCGAACATAAGCATCTAAAATGTGGTGACAGTCAGGTTCATTTTGGAAGGCCTGGGGTGCTTTGGGAAAGAAGAAAAATCATCTACTTTATCTGTGTTGCCCCTCTGAGAGCCCTGAGTGGGCACCGGATTTTGTTAACTGAAATAGAAACAATTTCCTCTCGAATTGCTCATGTTCCCTCCCCTTGACAGGTACTCGCTGAGAGAAACTCAAAGTGCCTTTCTCTAATTAAGTATTTGCCTGTGAGAGTCGCTCTGACTCATCCCTCATTTTAAATGGCTTTCATCTACTTCTCTTGGTCTCACTAAGCTTCTGTTGAATGCTTTGTCCTTTTCCCCAAAAATACCTCTTTACCAGTACCATGTCTCTGCCTTTAATCGCCTTCCACACTAACAGTTCCTTGGTTTTGTGCAAATAACACAACCCATAGCATTTTTACTGTTTTATTTGATTTTTTTCCTTTCTCAGTCTTCTTTATTTGGAAATAATGCTCTATAGCTCATCAGATTACTCACTGTAATACTTCTGAGTTTAAGCAACTGAGAGCTCTTTAAAATGAAACATTTCTTCAGGGTGAATACTGTTAATGGAAGGTATTCTCCCCTTTACTGAGGGCACATTAAAATAAGTTTAACATCTCCAGGGTTCACTCACTTGAAAATAAGGGTATCGAGCCATTTGGAGGAAATTCTAGACCTTTAAATTTATCTTGCAGAGCAACTAGCTTTTATGGTCTATTTTAAGTACTTGGTATTGGCTCTCCTATTTAATGAGCAGTTTAATTTAAAGCTTAAAATTATTAAGTATTTCAATGGAGTCATAAATAATACAGTTTATAATATTCTTATCAAGCACATGAATATACATTTGTCTTCCATTAACAACATACTTTCCAAGCAGCCTGACCTCTTCGGTTGTAGAAGAGCATGCAATTAGTGCAATTTGTCACAGGTCTTTTACACGTTAATAAGATGTAATTAATTGTCTGTTTTGTCTAATTAACTTTTCAGACACTGGCAGTACTTGTTCTTTTAATACAAAGCAAGTGTGCCCATTTGCAATTCTAATGCTTGACAGATAATTCTGCCCATAAACTCAAGTCTAAGCATCTTACAAAAAGAGAAAAAGGCAATTAAATATTCGACAGAGAATTATAATCTGCTTTAAAGATATTAACGTGTTTTAATGCAAAGACTATATAAAACCTTATCTAAAACGTAGCCTAGAGTTGAAAATTAAAGTAGTGGAGAAATTGAAAATTTAAAGTAATTGATGAGAAAACATATACAGCTATCCTAGCATTGTATTGAAACATAAAAATGCATATGAGAATGCTTTTATTCAGTCACTTAAGTTGTCATTTTTTCTTTCATCCGTTCATTCATTTATTTGTTTGCTTGTTAAGGGTCAATGCGCTACAAAACACTGTGGTTGTTGTTAAGGACTTGAAGATGACCAAAATGAAAGTGCTTTCCTGAACTGTGCTTTAGAGTTGGTGCCCACCGCGAGGATGTCAGCTCTCCAGACTAAGAGAGACTAAGAGAACAGTCTAGGGGTCTCTTCCTGAAAGTTAGTGAAAAATGAGATCACAGCAAAATGTTGGGGCACTGCTGGAAGATGAGGTTTCTATGTGGGAAGGCAATGAAAATATCTTCTGGCCAGAAAAAAACTACTTCAATATACAAATGACCATGCAGATGGTGTGAAAACCAGTATCATTTTGTTACATTGTTCATGTGGTAACTTGATTCAATGGCCCAAATCAAGACTCGATGCATATAAGCATAAACACTTTTCCCTAGTAAAGTATGTTGTTGCTGTGTACAAGCAAGTCAATTCCAGCATATATACAACAGATACCAATCTTATATTACAGAGGAGGACTGTCCCAAGTATCCTAGGGTAGTGTTTTAAGATGAGATGAATCGGGAGGGTAGCTGACATATCTGTTGACTCTGTATTTAATATTTTGTTGAGGCATCTGTGGTAGTTAGATAATTTCATGTCAACTTGATATATAAAAGTATAGGGGTGTTGTCTAGCCTGTCAATCAGGTCACCGCCTGATGGTACTTCCTTGATGGCAAGACCTTCTCATAAGGAGGGCCCTGGGAACCTCCCTCTCTCTCTCTCTCTGCATTCTCCTTCCTGATGGCTCACCCTGGTTGCTGTGAGCCCTGTGATGCTACCACCACCATTGGATCCACAGGACTCTGCACCCCCAGGCCTGTGATCTTCCTGCATCCTGTATTCTCTCACGTGGCTGTGTGAGTCTGAAGAAGAACTTATGGACTAGTATTGAACTTGTGCACTTGACCTGGACTGGCCTGTGATGTTTGCTCGATATATAATTACCTCCAGATATAAAGCTCTCTCTTACATATATATGCGTGTCACTGGTTTATTTTCTCTAGTCAACCTACCCTAACAGAGCATCTTTCTTTGGAATGGCCGTAAATATGGGCCAATTGCTTAACTAGATGGCTGACTATCAAATTTCTTGATATGGACAAGTTAGTACTTCCAACAATTCATTATTTTGTTGAGACATATACTTCCAAGTTGAGGTAACAATTCCAATTTCTGGAAACTGCTTTTGCACTAATCCTTTCAGGGATGCTTGGACGTCTTTTTTTTTCAATACCCTTGGTTCTTAAAATGATATCTCTTCAAATGATTGAATATTGGCCCATCCTTTTTGATACAGCGATTCTGTCCACTCTTACCATCCTCTATTGATGCTTCCTACATCATTCAATAATGTGCCAATAGAATCATTCAGTTGTGTAACCCGAGGCTTGAATTTTTCTTTCCATAATACAATCTTGAGATATACTTCCCTTGTTCTTTCCTTGTTTTTAATTCCAAATTTTACATGTTTCATTATAGTTCTTTACTTTGTTTCCTCACACAGCTTTATAATTTTTTTGATGAGCTGTACCTAGCCTTATGGGGAAAAAAATCACACTCAATCAAAACATCTCTTTATATATTTTTTTAATTGGATTTTGATGGATGGATCCTGTCTATATGTTTAAATTGTATACTATATCAGTAACAAATGCTTTTCTTGATGGCACCTAACAACAAAAGCAACAGTTGCCAGGAAGTCAGTTCTGACCAATAGAGACCCCAGGTACAACAAATAGAACACTTCAGGGTCCCACACGACCCTCACAACTATTTCCATCCTTGAGCCCATTGCTGTAACCACTGTGTCAATCCAGGTCCCTGAGGTCTTCCCCATGTTAGGCTGCCCCTCGGTTTTGCCTAGCATGGTGTCCTTCTCCAGGGACTGGTCTCTCCTGATAAAGTGTCCCAACCATGTAAGATGAAGTCTCCTCTAAGGAGAATTCTGCCTATACTTCTTGCCAGATATCAGATTTGTTTGTCCTTTTGGCAGTCTATCTGACTTTCGATATTCTTTGTCAGCATTTTTTGAGCTTTTTCATAATTGCAGTTTAAATCAAATCGTAAAATAAAAAGTAGCATTGATATTATCCTTAGAATGTGGACAATTTATATAATGTTAATATGTAAAGCAGTATAATTTGATCTTAAGTATTTAAAATATGACTTCAGTTTTAAAAAGTTATTAATTATAAAATAGTTTCTTTATATATATATAAAACCAAAAAATGATAATCAATATGATTCATCTTCATACAGCAATAAACTTGTATAGATATTTTTTCTAAGCCTATTCAGTGCAATTGTATGTTTAGCATTCAGAAATAAACACTCCCTCTCTTAAGCAATCCTTAATAAAAACCATCTATCTGGTTTTATGCCCAAAACTTGATTCAGAAGATCTATACCTCCCAATGAAATCATTCAAACTAAACATTTCACAATGCACTAAAGAAATTAGATATGTCACTCAGTCTTCAGTTACATTTTCCAAGTTATGTAACTGCTCATGAATTGAACAAGTACATTTGAAAAACACAAGCAATAGAGGTAAGCAGTTTTCAGCATTCTGAGAAGTCAAACATGTGTAAAACTTCCCAACACTCTGAATCATACTCCCTGCCCCTTTTCTCCCTATGCACACAGCGAGGTCCATAAGGCACAGAGATTGAGAAAAACATATTAAAAGGATCATTTTCTTACCCTGTACATTGATAAATCATTTGAAAGTTCTGCTTTGGAATTTATGCTAAAACTAGGCTATTTAGTGAATAATGACATATATCATTAGTACCATCCCATAAATTGGGTGCCATAATGAAGTTATTATATTAAAATGTGCCCGACTAAATTATCAGACTATGTTCAAAACCTACTGTTCATCAGGTTCAGTGCAATTAAGCCATTTCTTTGTGAGATTCTATATCACAGAGAATTTGAGAGGGCCAATTGAGTTGAAGTGTTGCCATGCAAATGATAACACTACTGCTTGCTAGTTCAGGAACTAGGCCAAGTTGGTTTATCCCCCTAAGTCTCAATGAGAATGTTAATTTCATTTAATTCTCATTGAAGATTCAGAGTTTATTTATTCAGAAACATATAGAGTATTTACAATTGTTTACAACTCTACTAATTCTACTAAACTAACTTTTTGTTTAGTAACTAATTGTTACTAATTGTAACTAATTGTTTACAACTCTACTAATTCTACTAACTCTACTAAACATTATTATTGGTAATGAAATTGTCAAAACTAATAAATGATCATCTTTATGAGAATTATCAATACTTTCAGAGATTCAGGGTAATTCTTAACTATTCCTGTAACTAGTAATATTGACATCGATATATATTTTTATTTAACCACTTTAGGAAAGAAATGATTTGTAAATAAGGATTCATTTTAGTTATTAGCTTGCACTACTGTATTGTGAGCTAAAACTTGGATGTTCGGTACAATCAGATTTTTAAAATATCTTAATAGGTAACTGCAAATTATCATTAGATAATCAGCATAAATCTAATCAACAAAATTTTCATTAAGTTGCCCAGAATAGTAATATCTAGGACAAAATGATGCCTTTTCCTCTTTTTGGTTGTAGAATAATTACATATATACAATATTACTATATAGAGAGAAAACTTGAGGTACATAAAGTATTTATAGCAAAAAAATCCAGGTTTAACAGGGGGAGAGTACTATTATTTTAAATATATATTTCATACCTTTTGTATACAATTCTGTAGGATCACCCAGCTCTGGTGAAGATTCTTTGCCTGACTCCAGAACACCCCAAATGATGGTATATAAATCTTCCTTGCTGTACTGTATATAGACTGACAGGGACAGAATGAAAACCAAAGTAAATATGAGGTAAAAATGATTTTTTATTACTTTAGGTATTTCTAGATGTCAGATAAAAATGGGAACATTGCTAAAAATTTTAAAGAATGACAGCTCTGCCTTATGGATAAAATTCTATAGTTTGATGTATGAGGCAGAAAATGTGAAAAATATTATGAAGTCCTACCCTGACATCATGATGGAAAGCTGCAGGAAGTGTGCTAACACCAGAGAAATACAATAGACTAAAGTTAACCACGGGAGGATGTGGTTCTTTTGAGTCTTGCCTATCCTTGAAATGTGAATTTTGGCCTTCAAAACACAAACTACAACTTTCATTTTTTGTGAACCTTTAATGCTACACTTTTAGACTAAATTCTCATTGCAAACCTGAGCTTCCTTAGGGAATGAAGAATGAGTACAGGAACTTTTCACAGTGTTAAATGATGTGATTGCTTTTTAATATTCCCTTCCACAAATTACAAGACTATAATAATATAATCATTGAATGTTGTTATACTTATTTTCTGTCTGTATAATGTTCTTCTAAATTGTGGTCATTTAATGCATCTGTTCACAATAAGAACATTTTTCTTTGAGAAAGATTCTAATCCATGGTGCCTTATTCTCCATTAGCCAAAGAGTGGACATATAACTCAATTTTCCCTCCCTGGGATTTTTCTCATGGGTAAATTATATCAATGCTAGTTTCTGAAGAAATTTCAGGGGCCCATTCGATGTCAGCTAAAAGCAACAACACACAAAGCCTTGGACCTGACCTGCGTTGATTTCTAAAGCTTTTTAAGTTTGCTTAAGCTATTAGATATTCATCAACTCTATAAGATATCCTATATCATTCAAACAAATTTCTTTGTTGTGAAATGATCTAAAATGTTTTTAGTGCTTGCAAACAGAATAAAACAAAAAGCAAACAAAAATATATATAAAGGTGGTATGTTTAATGTAATATAAAATCTCATGCCACAGGTATTTTTTGAATGTATCAAAGTATTATCAATTGCTTTAATAAGATAAAGTCTTTATTTGTATAAATAATATTGTCATGACATTTTATTCTCACTGAAAAAGATCTATATCAATTAGTCACGTAAAAAAAGAAAAAATACATTATTTATTATTATAGGTATACAGATAACATAATTCCTACATCAATTCCTCCTAATGAAGATAGCCTTCTTTGTAAACACCACCTACAAAATTATATGCATTAAATAAGATCCAAACTTTTAGATACCAGTAGAATACATACTAAAAAGAGTTGTGGGAAAAGCTCACCTTTCATGCTAGTCACAAACCATGTGCATTATTTAGATTTATGTCCTATAGCCATTATTGTAGTCATCACAAGTAGAAAATAATGCTAAGTTTATTCCCCATCAGATACCGCTCTATAAATATTGAGGGGTGTTGAATAAAACATTAAAATTAATTTTATGTGTTACCATTTTTGTGCTCTTTAATTTCCATCGTACAGTAGTTATTACCCCATAGGATTTTTATGAGTATTGAAAGGGACAATCTATGAAACGCTCAACACAATATGGATACATAACAAACCCTCAATAAATGTTGTTGTGATCTTGAAGATGATTATATGATATTGATGATAATGATGGGGCACGTCAATTGGAGAATGAGCCTTATTTAAGCCACTCTTTTATTTTAAAGTGCCTTGATTACATTTTGAGAGCTTTCTGTACACTCAAATCTAGAGCAGAATTTTACTCACTGACTATTTTTTAAAATTATTTTATTGGGTCTCGTACATTTCTTATCACAGTCCATACATACATCCATTTTGTCAAGCACATATGTACATTTCTTGCCCTCATCATTCTCAAAACATTTGCCTTCTACTTTAGCCCTTAATATCAGTTGCTCATTTTCCCCCTACCTCCCCACTCCCCCCTCCTTCAGCAGCCCTGGTGGTATGAAGGATAATGTGGTGCACTGCTAACTGCAAGGTCAGCGGTTTGAAACCACCCGCCACTCCTCCACATACAGTAAACATTTCGAAATCCCTCATGGGAAGGTCTCCTCTGCCCTATAGCTTCACTGTGAGTCAGAATCCCCTAGATCAGTGGTTCTCAACCTTCCTAATGCTGCGACCCTGTAATACAGTTCCTCAAGTTATAAGAGCCAGGATAGCTCAGTCAGTAGAATATCACTGACTATTTTAAGAAAAAAATTCCCCAAAATATATTTAACTATTAATAATTCAATTGTAAATATATTACATTTGTTATCATTATTTTGTGGCTAGTAAAACAGTTTATTGCTATCTAATAAAATAATCATTCTATGTATTATGGATATAGGCATTATAGTGACACAATGGTTAAAGTGCTTGTCTCCTAAACTAAAGGTCAGTGGTTCAAACTCACCAGTCTGTTAACTGGCGGTAGATGTGGCAGTGTACTTCTGTAAACATTAGGGCCTTAGAAACCATACAAGGGAGTTCTTCTCTGTCCTACAAATTTTTAATCAGCTTAATGACAGTGGTTTTTATATTTATTAGGTATGTGCATATAGATAAGCACAGCCACTATTTTGGGGAGTAAATAAAATTTAAACTCTGAGATATTGTATAGCAACCAGAACTAAGTAAGAGCTTCCATTTATTACTGGCATGTGTTGTACTTAGGTTGGTACTGACTGCTAGGGATTCTATGGGCAGCAGAACGAAACCCTGCCTGGTTCTGTACATCTTACAAAGGTTGTATAGGAGCCCTTTGTTGCATCCACTGCTCAACCCACCTCCTTGAGGGGCTTCTATTCTCTCCCTGACTCTTTATTTTTATCAAATATCATGTTTTTTCCCAAGGACTTGTCCCTGCTGATGACATGTCCAAAGCACACAAAAAAAGTCTCGCTATCCTCATTTTGAAGGAGCACTTGGGGCATACTTCTTTTCAAGACAGATTTGTTTGTTCTTCTGGAAGACCGCGGTACTTTAATATCCTTTGCCAATATGATAATTCAAATGTACCAAATTTCTCTAATCTTCCCTATGCAATGTCTAACTTTCATAAGCATATGAGCTGATTGGATATATAATGGCTTGGGGACAGGCTGACTTTTGTCTTCAAAGAGACATTTTGCTTTTTAACATTTCAAATAGGTCTTGTGCCCAATGCCCTTTGAATTCTCAACCGCTGTTTTCATGTGAGTTCGTGTCGATTCAAGTAAAGTGAAATCTTTAGTTTCAAACTTTTCTCTATTTGACATGATGTCTATTGGTCCAGCGCCGAGGATTTTTTTCCCCCTTTCCATTGAGGTGTGACTTTGCTTTGAGGTTGTATTCTTTGATCTCAGTACCTAAGCACTTCAAATATTCTTGGTTTTCAGGAAGTTTCTGTTACTTCTAATGAAAACATCTTGCAATCCTGATGCCACATTCTTATTCCTATAGTCAGTTTCTCAGTTACTTTACTAAGAATACAGATTGACTAAGCATGGTGAAAGGATACAACCCGGTGACACATATCTTCTGAGTTTAAATCACTCAGTACGCCCATGTTAAGGCTGAATTATTGCCTCTTAGTCCGTAGACAGAGTCGGTAGGAGTGCAATGAAGTGTTCTGGAACTCTGATTCCTTGTAATGTTCTTCATTATTTGTTTTTATTTACAAAGTTAAATGTCTTTGCACAATCGTCAGAAAAGTAAGCATCTTTCTAGTATTCTGTGATTTCATTGAGTTCGATCTGTAAGCAATGTCTTTCAGTTCACATCCTTTCCTCAATCTGGCTTGACTTTCTGCCAGCTCTCTATGGATGGACTGCTGTCACTCTGTTGCCTGAATTAGCTTCAGCATGTGATGTTAATGATGTTGTTTGATAATTTCCATATTTTATTAAATCACCATTCTTTAGAATGGCACAAAAATGAATTTCTTTCAGATAGCCAAATAGGGATGTCCCAAATTTCCTGGCATGCTGCAACATCTTCACTGGCATTTAATCAATCTCTGCGGTCTTTTTTTGTCTTCAGTGCAGCTTGCACTTCTTCCTTCAGTGCCTTCTGTTTTCAGTCATACGATGCATCTTGAAATGGCTGAACTTTGACCAGTTATTTTATGGTAGAAAGGACTGTGCATCTCTTCTATTTTATTTTGATGCTTCTTGCATTATCTTAAAAAAAAAAAAAACACCCTAGCATCCATGTGTTAGTTTAGATTCTCTAGAGAAGTAAATGCAGTGATCTTTAAATCAAGAAATGTATTTATATCCAGAAATGGCTTGTAAAAGTAGGTAAGTAGAAGTAGGTAAATTCCATCCAGCTCTCTGACTCGAGGAACCATAGCATTGAAGAACAGAAACACTATGCTGAAGGCAGAGGGCCACGGTTAACAAGTGCATCTGAGATGAATGCAAGGTCAGCAGCCCCGCGCATGCCTCCTGGAATTAGAAGGCAACACAATAGGAAATGGACAAACCAAGCACAGGATCCCGATCCAGGCAAAGCTGAAGGGACAAGAGCACTTGGCTCTGCTTAGTCACTCATATACATTAAAGTCAACACGCTGAAGGAAGTGTCATCAGGCTGCCTCCTGACTGAGAGACTGGGTTCCATCTATACCTGCACCCAGGTATGTCTTATTGACATAAATTCTAAACATCATAATCCTACAATATTGTTGCTCAAAGCTTTAATTCTTCCTTTGCTACTTCCAGGTTGAAAAATGCTGAATCTATTCTTGCATTTTGTTTGCCAACTCTAGGATTGTATTTTTCATTAAAATACCCCTAGTTTTTCTTGTTGCATTGCCCTTTGAAATCTTCTGTTCGGCTTGTATTCCATTATCTCTTTAATTCACTCTAGCTCGTCCACATTGCAAAGCAATTTGAGAATTTCTTCTGACATCCATTTTGGTCTTTTCTTTTTCTCCTGTCTTATTAATGACTTTTTGCTTTCAGAAGGACTTTCTACAGTACAGTGGTTAAATAGTAGATAGGTGATTTGAACCCACCAGCTACTATGCAGGAGAAGGTTGTGATACTCTGCTTCCATAATAATTCACAATCTTGGGAATAGATTGGTACATTTTTACTTTGTCCTCTAGGTTCACTATAAGTCAGAGTCAATGTGATGGCAACATGTTTGGGTTTATGGGTTTGTATTTTATATAAATTGCCCTGGATGTCATTGCATAATTCATCTAGCTTTTGGTCATTAGTCTTTGTAATAGTTGAGTTTTCTTTCAACATGAGATTATGAGTTTCTCAGTGGTTAGGCCTGATAATCTCACATAAGTGAACAGACACAATGTAATAAATCCCATAATAGGCGCTTCTGTGAGCAGGCAAGAAATTGTAAACAGATCAGGGTGCAAAGCACTCCACTTACTAGGTCACAGTCCTAATTCAATTGAAAGGAAATCGCCTCTGGGGTGTGCCCTAATTACTGTATAAGTAGACACTGATAAATTTGTTTGCTTTTTTGCCAGGTGTGAATCCTGTATTTGGCTTGCTGGTCTCCAGTTCTTTGGACTTGAGCCAATGGTCTGCCATATTGACTGCTGCTCCCAGGAGTCATTAACACCTTGTCTTGTGATCTGCCATCTGACCTGCTGACCTCATTGTCAGGTGCCCTTGTGTTGGTTCCGAACCATCACAACCCTGTGAATAACAGAGCGAAATAATGCCTGGTCCTGTGGCCTTTCAAAATGGTTATTATGCTTGAGCCCATTGTCGCAGTGACTGTCAATCCATCTAATTGAGGATATTCCTGTTTTCACTGCCCCTTTACCTTACCAAGTATAATATTGTTATCCAGAGAATGATCTCTCCTGACAATATGTCAAAATACATAAGATGAAGTCTAGCCATCCTTGCATCAAAGGAACAATCTGGCCATACTTCTTGTAAGGTAGATTTTTTTTGTTGTTATTTTGGCAGACCACAGTACTTTCAATATTCTTCTCCAGCACCAAAATTCACATGTATCAATTCTTTTTCAGTCTTCCTTATTTGATGTCCAACTTTCACGTGTATACGCAGTGACTGAAAGTACCATGACTTGGGTCTGGCCACACATTAGTTCTCAAAGTAACCTTCCTTTTGTCTGCACTCTAAAGAGGATTTGTGCAGCAGACTTCCCCAATGCAATGTGTCTTTTTATCTCTTGACGGTCACTTCCATGTGCATTAATTAGACAACCAAGCAAGATGAAATCCTTGAAAACTTCTATCTTTTATTTATCGTTGTGTTACCTATTGGTCCAACTTTGGCATTCTTTACATTGAGTTGCAATCCACACTGAAGTCTGTAATCCTTGATCTTTATCAGCAAGTGCTTTAAGTCCTACTCATTTTCAGCAAGCAAGATAGTGTCTTCCATCCATTTATTGTAGGTTGTTAGTAAGCCTTTCTCAAACTCTTATGCCACATTCTTCTTCATGTAATCTGGATTCTCCAATTATTCTTTATCTTTCTATCTATCTATCTATCTATCTATCTATCTATCTATCTATCTATCTATATCTATTTATCTATCTATCACTGAGTGTGGTAGTTACATAATTTCATATCAACTTGATAGAGTGAAGGGGTGGAGTTCAGCCTGTCAATCAAGCCACAGTCAGATGATGCTTCCTGGTGGGTGAGACCTTCTCAAGAGGATTCTGGAAACTCTCTTTCTCCCTGGTGATCAGACCAGCATGCTGTTGCTTGAGCTAGCTCTTTGTCTCAACCTTGTGGTGCACTACATGTGGGCTGAGCCAACCTGTGGATCCTGTCCCTCTTTCGAGACATGCTTCACCAAGCTGCTGTGGACTGTGTTGACATGAGTATATAGCTGGAGCTTGAGTCCCCATTGGGACCAACTTCGCTGCACTACAGAGTTACTACTGTTGATGCCCCCAGCTGCCTAACAAACTGGATTGGGGTTTTCTTCTTTAGTGAACACAGCCTATGATAGTGTTCAATATGTCTAATCTCTCCTTGAGATGGTTTCTAAATTCATTTGTGATACAGTTAAATTTGTACTCATGGATTTGTTTTCATTTTCTTCATATTCTGCAGCAACTTTCATATAACCAGCCTTACAGTAGGCCCTGCCATTATTATGACTAACTAATGATAATGAAGATCTCTATCGTTTCTTTCCTCAAATGTGGTCCTTTTGATTGCTATGTATCCCTTTCATTGAGCTCCACATCTATTATCACCTACTGTGTTTACATTGTCGTTAAAAAGTATTTGCATTTTATAAGTCATTAGTCATGAAATTCTATTAGGTGATCCCCAGAGTTGTTTGTATCACCAAGTTCATATTTTCCAGTTTGGGATTTTTGTGCTTTTCCAACTTTCACATTCCAGCCACCAATAATTATCAATGCATCTTGGTTACAACATGTGTTATCATTCACAGAGAACAGAAGAAGATAAAAATAATCAATTTCTTCTTCTTGAGCACTTGTTTTTGGTGCATAAATTTGAATAATCTTTTAACTAATATTTTTCATAAGTATTTGGATATTGTCACTAATAGCAC
>NW_022106084.1:5004463-5005908 GCF_000313985.2 Echinops telfairi
TATTGAGATTGCTACCCCTGCTTTTTTTGGATTACTTTGTTTTTGCTTGATTTTTGCATTACTTTTTTCATTGCTTGGTATATTTTTCTCCAGCCTTTAGTTCTCAACCTACTTTTGTCTGCAAGTTTTAGATGAGTCTCCTGGAGGCATCAGATCGATGGGTTATGTTTCCTGAACCAGTCTGTTAGCCTCTGTCTTTTAATGCCTGAGTTCAGGCCATTGATATTCAGCATTATTATATCCATCTGTGGACTCTGTGATGTCATCTTGTATCTTTTGTGCTGAGTATTTTCCTATCTACCTATCTTATCCACTTGTGTTGTGTATGTTGTTTATGTTTGCCTTCTTTCCACTATTGAACTGATGCTATCCTGGGAGATGTTTCCTCTGTGTCGCCCCATGGGTGGAGTTGTTCTATGCGATGGTCTCTTAGTTGCACTCGGTGAGTGTTTATCTTCTGCCCATACTGGATCATCAAGAATCTTTTGTAGGGATGGCTTTCTTTTTATGTATTCTTTGAGGTTGTCCTCGTCTGGGAAGACTCTTACTTCACCATCTATCTTAATAGATAATTTGGCTGGGTAAAATATTATTGGGTTTGCGTTGTTTTCCTTCCATTTTTGGAATATGTTACTCCATTACCTCCTCTTCTTCATCATTTCCGCTGATAGGTCTGAGCATGCTCTTATTGGGGTACATTTATACGTGACTGTTTGCTTTTCCCTAGCTGCTTTTATGATTTTCTCCTTTTCCTCAAAGTTGGATAATTTGACAATTATGTGTCTTGGTGACTTCTTGGGATTCAGTCTGGCTGGTGTTCTTTCAGCCTCTTGAATGGTTGCCTGACTTTCATTTTATAAGCTGGGGAAGCTTTCCTCAGAATTTCCTTGCTATTTTCGCTGTTGACTTCTTTGTTTTGTCTTGTTCCAGTAGTCCAATTATTCTAATATTGTTTCTTTTCATCGCATCAGACATGGCTCTCAAGGTTTCTTCAGCTTATGTGATTGTCTTATCTGACTGCTTTTCCTGTTTGCTGAGGTCTGCTTGGTTATCCTCTAGGTCACTGGTGCGATTCTCTGCCTCCTCAAGCTTATTGGCAAGATCTGTCAAGTTGTCACTGGATTTTATTTCATCCCTTAACTCTTGTATTTCCCTTCAGTGCGTTGCCTTTATCTCCTCTATCATCTCATCTTTTTTCTGAATTGCTTCCCTCATGTCCTTTATGACTTCAAGCAGCATTTTGAAAATTTATTTTTGTGGCAGGTCATTATCTGCTTCTTCTATGCCCATCGTTAGGTTCATGACTTTTTCCGATATTGTTTTCTGTTTATCCTGCTTTTTCGTTGAAGCTGTTAGAACTGGTTACTGTTTACATGTTGTTTTAGAGGATCCTGAAGCCATCTTCCTGAGTTGAAGAGCCCTGGGCTCTCGGGCGATTCATATGA
>NW_022106084.1:5006950-5008805 GCF_000313985.2 Echinops telfairi
GGTCGGGCTGCCCACTGGGAGGACAGGGTTGCCCTAGGCAGAGTGTAGGCATCTGGGAACCAGCAGTGACTTGTAAAGTGAATGAGATTGAGAAGAGAGATTAATACAAGCAGAGAGAGAAGTGAAGAGAACAAAGAAAGAAATAGGAAAGAAAGAGAAAAAAGAGAAGGGATGGGGAGAAAAAAAACCAACTGTCCTCACTAAGATCGGCTGTAATGGTAAAGAGGAAGGAGAGTGAGAAGGAGTAAATAAAGTATAAAGAGATAGCTGATACTTGATTGCTTGTATGTGGGGCCAAAGGGGTTTAGACCCTGCCTCACAATGGCAGGTTGGTGTGCCCTTTTAATACAGGGACCCAGTGGTGCTGGGCAGAATTGCCCTAGTTGACAACCTTGCCTAGAGGTCTGACAGAGGTTTCCTCAGCAGTGCAGTGCGGTGTAGATGTTTGTCCCAGCTGCCTTGTGTTGTGTACAGCACTCCCATGGAGGGCAGGGGGGAGTTCCTCCAGCTATTTGGGCTGATTTGCCTTAAGCTCAGGGTAGTGATCTGGAAGCCAGTAGTGACTTAGCATAGGAGAGAGTAGTAGAAAAGAGGAGAAAGAGGGAAAAAGAAGAAAGAAAAGAAAAGAATCCCAATACAAACCTGAGCTCGTTGAGACTGACTGTGGTGGGAAAGATAGAAATGCTAGGGAATGAAGAGGGAAGAAATAGAGTAGTAGGTAAGGAGATAACTGAGACTTGATCACCTGTTTGTGAGGCTGAAGGAGTTCCAACTCTTCCTCTAGGTAGCAGGGTGCTATACCCGTTTTGTGTAGGGTTCCACAGATGCTGTGTGGGATTACTTTCAAAGGCAAGATCGCACCCGTGACCAGGCGTCTGTTGAGCTCTGGATTTTACTGGTATGCCTGCCTTGCGCTCTATATAGCACTGCAGCTGGGGCGAGGGCAGTTGTTCCCACCTCACGGTCTAGGGCCCCCAGACAGGCAGGGCCTCCCTAGCTAAGTGTAGAATCACTGAAAGGAAAGCTGGGCTTGTTGTCCTATCTAGGATGCTGGTGTCCTACTAGATCAAAGGCTTTTATTATTTATTTATTTATTTTGTGTCCTCCTGGCCAGCTAGACTAAAATCTAATTAACTTGTCTCACACAGTCTCTAGTCTGCAGCTCCTGAAGTTTGAAACTGATGCTTGTTGCAGCAGATCTTTGTTATGCAAAAAGCCACCAGGCCCTGTAGCTGAGTTCTGGCATTCCTTAGCTAGGTTTCTTCTTATGCTAATTTATGTTAAGGGACCCCTGCCTATGTGCTTCTTGGAGCCACCAGATTGCGGTTTGACTTGTTAACCAATAATATATATTTCACTCTTTTTTTATGCTTATGATGTGCTCTGATTTGGGGGCTGTCAGGCTAGTCCCCAGAGGGGGAGATCCAGCTTATCAGGGGGATTGTTTCCTTCTCAGCCAATTGGGATTAATTTCGGTCCCTGGATTCCGACTATCTGCCTATTTTCTCCCATACCGCGATCTACTTCAGGTAATAATCTGCTTTTTCTTCTACTCTAAATTATGGCTACCTGCCACTGCCACTCCCTGCAAGGGCGCAGCTGGCGCCCACAGGATCACCAAAGCTAGAGTACTTTAAAGCGTTCTTGGTTTGCTTTGTAAGTGGAAATCACACACCAAAATGGGGTTCAGGAGAGACCCTAGTACCCTAGTCCTAATTTCCAGACACCACCTCCCCGTTTCCTTCACCTTACCTCCCAGTTTTCTGGTCTGGCAGCAGGAGCTCTGGACGGTGAGTCCTATCAGGTCGCCATTTTTTTTTAGTTCAAAAAGTTAATTTTGATAATAAATTTGGGA
>NW_022106084.1:5010219-5013831 GCF_000313985.2 Echinops telfairi
AATTATCAAGGGCTCTTGAGGGAGTGGGGACTGGGGTGTGAGGGGAAAAATGAGGACCTAATGCCGGGGGCTTAAGTGGAGAGGAAATGTTTTGAGAATGATGAGGGCAAGGAATGTAAAAATGCGCTTTACACAATTGATGTATGTATGGATTGTGATAAGAGTTGTATGAGCCCCTAATAAAACGATTTAAAAAAAAGAGTATTCCAGAAGATTTCACTGAACTTGTGCTTGGACAAGGTTCAGTCATTCTAAGAGAAAAAGGGGACACAACATGGTTTAAAATCAGGGAAGTTAGAAGTCAGTATTCCACCCTTTCACCAGACTAGTTCAGGCTGTATACTAAGCAAATTCTCAAAGACGCTGCACCATTTGCAGAAGAGCCTGACATTGAGATTGAAAGAAAATGACATAACAACCTGTCATGTGTAGATGACAGAACCTTGCTTGCTGGAAGAGAAGGATCCTTGAAGCACTTACTGAAGAAATCCTCTGTTCAATTCTATGATCTGTGGATTGTGTCCCAATAAAACTACTGAAAAAAATTAAAGTGAAAAATAGATAAATGTGAAGGTGACCCAGGAGGAAGGAAAAAACAACAACCGCCTTCAGTAGAATTATACCTCCATGTAAAGAAAACAAAAATACTCACAACTGGATGAATACACAACATCATGATAAATGGAGAAAAGACTGGCTTTATCGAATATTAAATTTCACTTTGGTTACACAATCAATGCTAATCAGGGTAGCAGTCAAAAAAATCAAAGGGCTCATTGGATTAGGACATTTTTATGTGAAAGACGCCTTCATTTAAATGTTAAAGGACAGAGATGTCCCTTTGAACATTAAGTCATCCAGACCAAGGTATTTGCAATTGCCTCATCCACACGTGAATGCTGAAAATGCATTGGAAAAGAAAGGATACTTTTGGAGGAGAATACTGAATATAGGGTCGAAAGGACAAGCATCTGCCTTTTGGACAAAATGCATCCAGAATGCTCCTGGGAGGGGTTGTTGACACGGTAGCTCATCTCTTATATTTTGGACTTGCCATCAAGAGGGAGCAGCTTCTGGAACAAGACATCGTTCTTGGTCAACTGGAAGGTCGGTGAAAAAGAAGAGAACTTCAATGAGCTGAGTGGAATCAGTGGCCGCAACAATGGGTTCAAAGATAACAATTGTAAGGATGACACAGGCAGCATTTCATTGTGCATAGTGCGGCTATAAATTAGACCTTCCTGATGGTACCACACAATAACAACAAAAATGTCTAAGGTAATGGTATTCAAAGTTCACTAAATTATAGACAACTTTCAGTATTCCTAGATTTATCCTTCATGCCACATTTTTATTTGCTCCAAAAAATGTCCTAAAAACCACTTTACTCCATTCAGATAATTAAGGTCAACTCCACTTTTAGGAGATAGCTTTTGCCAGTACTGACTCCAAGTAAAGTCGTATTTTGAGTGCCTTTGAACCTGAGAGGCTTGGCTTTTATTTTGGCATTGTGTCAGACAATGTTCCTCTGCTTCATAATTTGCAAATAAATTGGAAAGAATATTTAGTTATAAACCATTATTTTCTTCTGCAGAATGGTAGCCACTGTATGATACAGATGTGATGGATTTCTGTTTTGTATTTAAAAATCCTTATAGAAAATGCCACGCATACATAATTCCCTAGTTTAATGCTATGGCTTGTTTTTGTTCATAATGAAGTTGGCTTTTTCCTCTCACTAATCTGCTATGACATTTTTGTTGTGTAAATGCTTCTTTTATTTAGGATGTGTACAACTTTTATCTAATATGTTCTGTTACAATGACATTTTAGAATTATAAACCTGTAGTTGTAATTTGGAACCAGTAGTTTCATAGGTCAGTATTAATTATACTATGAGTTTTCTTTTCACACTAGGTTTTGGGTGGCTGTGTATCTGGATACATAATTATGCAAAGTAAACTGAATTATCAAAGGAAAAAAAATCAACTAAGAATATACTTAATGTGAAATTATGCATGACATTTTAATTAACACAGTATTAACAAACTCAGGCATGTATGCAAGCTTAATCATTGTTTATAATACATCTTAAATATGCTTTGTCATTATTATTTTGAAGAAACTTTTTTATATGAACTTAATGAAAGTTTACAGAACAAATCATCAGTTTTACATTCAACAATTCCTACACATTTTATTTGATCTCTTTCATTGCAATTCCCTCAATGTAATATCACTTAGCTCACTTTCCCCCTATGCTTACTATTTTCTTTCTTTCTTAATTAATTAATTAATAATTTTATTCAGGGTTCTTACAGCTCTTATAACAATCCATACATCAATGGTATCAAACACCTTATACATTTGTTGCCATAATCAATTTCAAAATATTTTCTTTTTGTTTAAGCCCTTGGTATAAGCTCCTCTTTTGTCCCCTGGCTCCCCAACTTTCCCACCCTCATGGACCCCTGATAAATTATGAATTATATATATTTTATATCGTACACTACCCGCTGTCTCCCTTCATCATGTTACTGTTATTCATCCCCCTGGGGATGGGGAGGAGTTATACACCGTTGTTGCAGGTTCCCCATTTCTCCGCCGTCTCACCTGACCTTTCCCTGCCCTCATGGTATCACTACTCCCATTGCTTTTTCTGAGGGATAGAGTCTAGCTGGGAAGCAACAAAGCCCACATGGAAGAAGTACACCTGCCTGTTTGATCATGAAGTATTGGCAGGATAAGTATAAGGTATCAGGCAACAGAAGACTCCAAACAAACAAATATGTCGATGCAAATGAAGGGCGTAGGAGGGGAGAACCAAGCCCATCTGTAGATAATTGGACATTCCCTCACAGAAGGGTCACAAAGAAAGAATGAGACAGCCAGGTTGCAGCACACACAACATTCTTAATGTTTCTTCCACAATCTCCCCCCGCCCCACTATCATGACCCCAATTCTTACAAATCCAGCTAGATCAGAGAATGTGCACAGGTACAGATAAGAGTTCTCTACACATGGAATCCAGGATGGACAAACCCCTCAGGAACAGCAGTGGGAGTAGCAATAGCATTATCCTTATTTTGCCAAACTTCATTACAGTAAATGGCATGGTGCAGGGACATTGCCTGATCTCTTCTGACTTACCTATTGCCATGAGGAAGATAGCAGACAAGCCTCCAGTCTCCATTCTTTTTACTTAATCTGACACCAACCATTTTTCCTACAGCTACTATACCTTGATGCTGGTTAGATAATTGTTTGAAATGGCCCCACAGCACTCACAGAAAGTACTAAGATGTTTTTAATTATTAGTAGTAATGTTTTAAGAAAAGTTAATAGGTGACCACAAATCAGGATCAATAAACAGCAAGGATATTGTCAATCCACATCAGCACCTCTCCAGCCAATAGCCAAGTCTCTGTTCAGTCCTCAACCTCTCAGCCACATGCTCTCTTGGTGTCTACCCCCATACGCCAGGTAGGTCACCTGCTGTTCTGCCTCACAATCCCAAAGACTGGTGCTGCCCCTCTGTTCTGCCACGTGATCCCCTTGCTTTGGCCTTTGGCAGCCTGGCTCCTTTGTTCTACTCCATAGTCTGTGCCACA
>NW_022106084.1:5014708-5017403 GCF_000313985.2 Echinops telfairi
CAGAGTCCAGCATTATATCCATACACACAGAGTCCAGCATTATAGCCATACACACAAGAGTCCAGGAGTATAGCCATACACAAAGATTGCAGGATTATAGTCATGCACACAGGGTCCAGGATTATAGCCATACACACAAGAGTCTAGGAATATAGCCATACACAAAGATTGCAGGATTATAGTCATGCACACAGGGTCCAGGATTATAGCCATACACACAGAGTCCAGCATTATAGCCATACACACAGAGTCCAGGATTATAGCCATACACACAGAGTCCAGGATTATAGCCATACACACAGAGTCCAGCATTATAGCCATACACACAGAGTCCAGGGTTATGATACATCACATGTGCCCATAAGAACCATGCTAATTGACTCCATATTTCATAAACTATAACAAAGTGCCCTCACTTTCAAAGGAGAAATACCATACTTCCACTTTGGAAAATTTAAATAGACATGTACAGGAACTGATCAGAGGGGGTGGGAAGCTCTCTGGTCTACACCTCTATGAAAGAGATGGTAAAGTAACATATCTTGGTCCCTGGTTAACATCTTTCCCTAGCCTCATCCTCTTGTTCACTCCCTTTGCTCAGCATATGCCCAGCCAATTGACTTCTCTACTGTTTCCACAATATGCATTGTGCTTCTTCTCAGAATCCTGGAATTGCTTAGTGCCTGGGCTTGGCATATTCTTCCCTTGTAGCCACTTGCTTAGCCTGTGGTTGCATCTCAAACTATGTTAAACTAGCTCTAATCAGCACGCTGAGCAGGAGCTACAAATGGCTTAGCCTTCCCTAAAAAAACACTGTTTCTCCCCCAACCCTTAGTTCAATATGTAACTTACACAATTTAAAGATAATATTACGTATATTTTAAATTCAGTATAGACTCACAGGCTGTATATAATTTAATTTGGTATTATGAGGTTTGCCCAAATACAGGTGTGAATGGATTTATTACTTATATTTTAATACAAAAGACCCGCAACACTGAAAACATTCTAACATTTTGTCCTTGTCAAAGTGCATGCATACAGTCTAAGTACTATTTCTATAACTACATGGAGTTTATGTAATATGAAAATTGTGGTTTTCTTCACAATAAAGTGGAAAGTTATGAGTTCTGCATGGATTTCAATGGTCAAAGCAAAAATCAGTACATCTAAAAGGCAATGTGAAAATTGCTACAAATGGTAATGTGTGAATTTGTCACTTATTATTTGTAAATAATAATCAAAGATAGTGTATGATCTTTATTTTGATGGAGTAAATGTTTTCATTTTTCTGTGTGTAGTACATGCAATAACAATTAAACAAATGTATGTTGAATATCTGCAATGTACAAAAAAGTTTGCCAATTACTGAAAAATAGACAGTTGAGTAATCCAGATACATAAGTTGTGAAAGCAATAATAAATATAAAATATTAAGTCAAATAGTAAAAGAAATACCAAAAGTAGTCTCATATTCCACATCTCTATATGTCATTCATGTTACCTGCTTCGCTGTACGCTTGCCTTCCTTTTCAAGATGATGCAAAATGAATTAAAATAAATTGTCAAAATGTCATCTCTTTTATTAACTGAATAACTGAAATATTTGGAAATTTCCAGGGGTCCCCACAAGTCTTTCTGAAGTAAACACCAGAACAACTTTTTCTACTCTAGCTTGCTTCCTGTTTTCTCCATTTCTCTCTGCTAAACAACTCCAATAGGCAGTTTTTGAGAAAGTGTAAGAAGTGGCTATTTCTTATTTATAAACACTCTTGTTTTAATGAGACACTGATAAAGAGCCCCTTCCAGCCACCAGATATTCTGGTTTCAAAGGGTGTTATGAATAATAAGAAATTGTAGCCAGTGATAAACAAAATTAACAACTTGAACAACTACAGAGGCAAGGTTGCTGTTGTGTGAATGGCATCTGCTCTGACTCACAGTGATCTTAAGGACAGCACAATGAAATGCCGTCCTGTCCCGTTTTCCCCAGCTCGGGTATGTGTGTGGCCACTGGAGAGCCTCTGTGTCAACACATCTTGCTGAAGGACCTATGCTTGTTGACTCCCTCCTTTCCCAAGCATGACTGGTTCCTCCTGATCACATGATCCAAGTAAGTGGGAGACCTTCTTGCCGTCCTTGTTAGTAAGGAGCACTCTGACTCTACTTATTTCAAAATAGACTTGCTCATGTTCTTGGCATATTTAATATCTTTCACTAACATCATAATTGAAACACATCATGTCTTCTTTAATTAGCCTTCTACATTCCCAAGCTTTCAAATACATATGAAGCAATTGAAAATACCATGGTTTGGCTCAGGTGACCCTTAAACTAAAATTGAAATTTTGACTTTTTAACACTTTGTAAAGAAGCTTACTGCAGCAGATTTTTAAATGTAATACATCGACCGATGACTTGAAGGCTGTGTCCACGCACAGGCCACACTCCTTCCGAAAGGCATTATGCTCAGCACATGCATCTTAGCCGAACTTATTTACTCATATCTAACGAATAGAATATGGCAAAAGTGATGCTCTTTTTCTCATTATTAAAAAGTGTGGCTTATGTCTTAGATATTCTCACACACGATCTGGATCACTGTTCAGGAAAACCGGCTATTATGTCATGAATCATCCTTTTGGAGAGACTCATAGTACAAAGAACCCAGGCCTACCAATAGGAGTGAGTTTGT
>NW_022106084.1:5017685-5022302 GCF_000313985.2 Echinops telfairi
TATCTAAACTTATTCCAACATTGAAAGTCATTATTCAAGTGTCCAAATTTGGTATAGAAAATCAGTAGTAAGCATTAGAAATAAATTTGAAGAGAATAAAAGTAACTGTACAAAATTATATGTTTTGCAAAAAAATTCAAAATCGTGCACCGCGTATATGCATTTTTACATTTACATCACGGATATTGGAATGAGGTGTACCCTACATTATTGTGATAGTATATTAGCATGAGGTAATTTAATAGCGGCTTTAGTGACTTCTGTATGGTGGTGGATTTCATACTGATTATTATGAGGCTGTAACTCGTAAATGAGACACAAGACTGGTAGAGCCTTTGGAAAGGACCAGAATTGTAAACAAGTCAATGAATTCAGTCATTATTTTTATATCAACCTTTTTATCTTTTAATTACTCAGTGTCCTTCATATTTTGGCATAGAACTTACATCAAGACATAGAAGGTGTTTCTGAGTGCATTCGAAGATAGTAAAGGAGGCTCTGCACATTATTTTCCTGAATTCAATTCTCAATTGTTAAGGACAAGGAGAATATAAAAGTGTTATTTGATTAAATTATGAAAAAAGACAAAGAGAAACAAAGCAAGCATTAACTAAAATTTATCATGACCTAAGGGTGCCAACAGGAGAAATATTTGGACCAGAATATAAGAATCAGAAGAGAAAATGTCCTGGCATAGCTCGATTAGCTTGGCAGGAGCAGTGTTGCAAATTGGGTGTCACTTCCTAGGGGACCCTTCCAAGGAATCCCTTAATAAAAAATGACCCTTTAGGGAGCAACTTGCCCTTGAACCATGTTCATGCCAGAGGTCTTCCAGGAGGAAAAGAACTAGGCAGCAGCACTCAGAGGCACTAGTCCTTGCCAGAAGCATACGGTCAGGGTGCACCAAAACTAGTCTTCTTGGGGAGAAGCTCACTGACAGCCTGTCATTTCCAAATTTGCCTGAGATCTAAGCACGTGGCACCATATCAAGCAATGAATCTGTGAAGGACTACAGAGAAACGGGGGTTTGACTGCCTCTTCGAGATCAGAGGAATCTGGTAGCAACTGGGAAAAGAAAGCTCGAGTTGGGCTATATCACCTTTCACCTTGCTCAAAGGCAAAGTCCTTGGAGAGCAGCCAATAGTGAAGGTTGAATGAGGACTGGAAGGGACTCAGCAAGCTCTCCCTACATAGGGTTGGGGCAGACAGAATAAGGCCAAATCAATTTTTCCAGAAAGAAGATCAGAATAAAAATCTACAATGAAATCCAAGACTGATTGAAAACATAGTCATTATATGAAATAACTGATCAAAAGAATAAAACGTAGGTGAGAGTGAACAAATACATCTTAGAGAAATAGTTAAAAGATAGAAAACCATTTCTTTAATACATATTAAGATTCAGGGCAAAGAGACCATAGAATAAATAATTTAAATTATACAAAAACAATTTAAAATTAATAAAAAGTAAACAGAAATAAAAATGAAAGATGCGATATGACTACACTATTGAGTCTCACAATGTCTGAATGATGTTCTAATAAAATACTTTGAAAAAATAAATTTAAAAAATAAACATGAAGGAAAAGAGTCCTTCCTCTCCCGTCACCGGAAAAAAAAAGTATCAAAATAGCACAGAATAAATCAGCATCTGAAGATAACAGAATACATAAACTTGGGGAGTGAGGAGTATTTAGAGAACAAATTAAATAAAGGAAGTCTGGTCAGAGCCAGCCTCATGGCCAGGCATTCAACTGTGTGGAGAATAAAACTATATCGATAACCTGGAGCAGAATGGGAATTCCAGAGCAGTTCCTTGTGCTCATGCTGAACTTCTTTTACATGTGTGAACCGAACAAGGGAATACCGCATTGCGTAAAATCAGGAAAGGCATTCAACAGCACTGCTTCTTCTCACCTTCTTTATTCAATCTGTAGACAGAGCAGATATTCAAATAATCTGGGTTATATGAAGAAGAATGTGGCATGAGAATTGGAGGAAGGCTTTTAACAGCCTGTGATAGGCAGATGACACACGTTTTCACTTGCTGATGAAGATCAAGGATTTCAGCCTTCAGTGTGGATTGCAACTCAATGTGAAGAAGACCAAAACCCTTACCACTGGACCAATATGTAGCACCATGCGAAATGAACAAAAGGTTGAAGTTGTGAAGGATTCTCTCTTGCGTGGCTGCACAATCCATGCTCATGGAAGCAGCAGTCAGGAGGTCAAAAGACGTTGCGTTTGGTAAATAGGCTGCATGAGATTTGTTTAGAGTATTGAAGAGCAAGGGTGTTATTACTTTGAGGCCCAAGGTGTACCTGACCCAAGCCATGATATCTTCAAGTGCTTCATCTGGCTGTGGAAATTGGACATAGACTAAAGAAAGTTGGAGAAGAATCTATGCATTTGAATTGGGGTGGTGATGAAGACTATTGAAAGTTTCATGAACTGACCAAAGGGCCACCAAATCTGTCTTGGAAGCAGTACAGCCAGAGGGCTTCCTAGAGGCAAGGATGACGTGACTTCCTCTTAGCTACTTTGGACATCTTGTCGAGAGAGAATAGTCCCTAGGGAAGGGCATCGTGTTTGGTAAAACAGTGGAGTGGTGAAAAAGATGAAGTCCTTTGACAAGATGGATTCACATGGGGGCTTCCTGGTGGGTGGACTCAATCACGAGAACCGCTGGGAGGACTGGGCAGTGTTTGGGTCTGTTGTACATGAGGTTGCGATGAATCGGAACTGACTGAATGGCACCTCACAACAAGAGGACCAGAAACTATGCAGTCATCTCCTCTCCAATTTGGATTAGTTCTTTTGTTCTCTTGCTTTGAGTTTAGTCTGGTCTTCTTTTGGTCAATCCTACAGATGTCAAGCTCAGTTACTTGTTTCAGATCTCTCCTTTTTGGGAATCTTTTGTCAATATATATTGATGAAGAGAAATTAATAAATGCAATGAAACCTGTATTACTATCCTAGAGGGGCTCTATGAGTTAGCATCAACTTGATACCAATTAGTTAATGCACATGTAAATAATCATAAAGCTCTAGATTTAAAATGTTTTATCCTACAAAATTTCCTTTTCAATTTAAGATATATACAAATATACATGAATGATTAATGTAGAAGTATAGTCTATGGTAACCTTTGTAACAGGCAATTTGGTAGCATATCTTTTGATTACAAAATTTAGTAACTGATTATTGTTTCTATCATCACACATGCATTGTTATACAAAGATTATGATTTAGACATTGTTTGTTTGTACTGAAACCCTGGAAATAAATGAAATACTCATCAATATGGACCTCAATAAATGAAATTAGATTCATTTACATATTTATTTACATATAATGAAATATTCACATATTTGCTGCTATAAAGAATGAAATATATCTAGCTTAATTTTGTGGCATGAGCTGAAATGTTATTTACTAATATTAGAAATTGTATGAGAGGAGACAACTATATAATATTTCAATATCCCACATCCTACATCATTTAAGAAAATTATATAAATTATCTTGTGCAAAGATATTGGCTAGTCCTGGAACTTTACAAAAAATCATTCACAAAGTTTACACATCATAAAAGAGTCTGCATGACACTGTACAAAAAAAAGAAAACTTCCATTTTCACCCCTTTTTATTTGCCACTTGGTTTTATTCATTTTTTTCTTTAAAATGCCATTAATAAAATGCACGAATGTAACACTTAAGCATAAAACCATTAGCAAAGTACACAGTGCTAACTGTGTGTTAGCATCTGTACACTCACACATCCAATGTTTTTATTCACAAATAATATGAACATTATAATTTGTAGTCAAAAGCCCCCTTCCCCAGAAGGTATTTTCATCAGCATCATTCTGTGTTCATGTTTGTAGATTTACTGTAAAGTCTGAGCAGCATAATGGAGAAAATACCTTAGGAGGAAGACAGCGTTGACTAATAAAAGCATGATGTGTGCTATTTAAGTAAAACCACGGTGCGTCCCTGGGTGACACAAATAAGGACCCACTCAACCACTCACTGAAGGTTTATTGCTTTCTGTCGTCTCAGAAGAAGTACCACTAGAGTGCTTCTTAGAAGCAAAGATGGTGATGTTTTGTCTCACATACTCACATTTGGACATGTTATTAGGACAGTTCCTATAAAATGAAATGGTGCTTGGTAAGTACAGAGGTAGCAAAAAGAGCAGAAGACCCTCCACCTGATGGATTAACACAAAGGATGCAGCAATGAGTTCAAGCATACAAACAATGGTCAGGATGGCACAGGACCAGGTCATGATCGGTTCTGTTGTACATAGGATAGCTGTCAGTCAGAATCGAGTTGATGCTACCTGAGAACAGAGGTACTTGGGAGAAAGGCCTGGTGATGCGTTTCTGAACGATCACAATCCTACTGACTTCAATTCCACTGTGTAGCACAAGGGATCACCGTGAGATCGAATCAATTCAAAGGGAATTTGCTTCATTTTTTGGTTTTGTATCTAAATTTAAATACATACATGCATCAATTTATCTACCTACTTATTATCTACTTATCTATTTATATCTTTGTACCTATATGCTTTGGCAACATAGTGGTTGTGAAAGGTCAGCTGCCCTCTTC
>NW_022106084.1:5022684-5038901 GCF_000313985.2 Echinops telfairi
TAAGCACTTGTCTGCTAACTGCAAGATCAGCCATTTGAACTGGCCATTAGCTCCATGATAAAAAAGACTTGGAAATTTGCTCCCATAAAAATTACAGCTAGATCAGAGCCAAACAAGAACATCTAGCTATCAAATACTCTTTGTATACTATTAATGTATTTAGTATTTATTGCAGCAAATATACATGAAACAAATTATTTTTCATAAATGAATTGTGTGTTGTGGTTTATAGTGGCTTACGGTTAACACTTTACATTTCTACATATAAAAAGATGAAGAACACTGGGTGGTGATTAGTAAAATAATGTGAGAATTCGAGTAGCATTTGAAAGAAGCAGGAGACTTTTAAACAAAAATAAATCACTCAGAGAATTTTCTGTTCATAATTGGCTTCAGAAACTAATAGCTAGGTTGGAAACTAACAGAGAGGCTATGCATGAATTCTAATTTATATTGGGCTGCGTGTGAAAATACCCGCGGAAAGCTGCTGCAGTTTCATGATGTCACAGAGTGTTTGTTATAGGTAGTATCACTCTGTCTCTGAAAACAGCACCCTGTAGGAAGTGTACTGGCTTCCTTTTGCTCATGGGGAAAAGCAGTTTTGACCTCAGTATCCATATGAGGGAACATTTCATCTTAGGTCTTATATACCACAGTGTCCCACGTGGGGATCAATGATGGTGTGAAATAGCATGTTTGAGGTATCCAGTTAATGATATTTCTGATTTCTGAGACAGAGTCACAAATGTCAACTCTGAGAATTTATAAAGTACTTGTTTCTCTACTTGATCTTCTGAATTTTCCAAAAAGTAGATATTAATATTTATGAGGCCTATAGGGTGTAATACCACTTTGTTAATGCAGATTGTGCCAAAACATTTTTCTTTATTACGGAAGAAAGCTGTCTGGTGGAAGAGGAGGACAGAGATACATAAGTAATATAAAAATATACAGGAAACCTGAAATATGGTGGCATTCAAAATAAATTGTTAGAAACGCAGATTTGGAAATGAACCCAAAGCCATATGTTAGCCGGGAGCAAAGCTGCTAGGCAAACTAAGAAAGCAATGTCTTCAGGGAACATGCGCCTTTAGGCAAAATCTCTGATCACAACTATGGCACAAGCTGCTGAGTATAGACTCAGCTATATGAGTGACTGCAAAATTCTCATCCTTAAATGCAGAGCTGATTTCTATGTAAACTTCCTCAATATTTCAGTGGGAAAAATAAAGCAATAGCCTTGAAAAAGACAAGCAGTTACAGTTGGTAGTGTTCAATTCAAGAAACTCTGAGCCTCCACTTAGACGTTGCAGAGGTTTTGATTAGGCGTTAAGGTTAGGGGAAAGAATCAATATTTCCATAGCCCTATGATCCGTTGTGATTTTCATAACATTGCATGTGCTTGCTTATGGTGTATAAAGTCATTATTGCATATTGGTAAATAAGAAAAAAATCTAGGCTCAAAGAGCCAGACCTAAATATGATATAAAAGTGAAGTGCCAAAGTGAAGTCTCACTTTTGTCATTGCCTTGCAGATGTTATTGACTCTACTGAGCATGTGTGTATATCATGAAGGCATAAATGTGACATATCCCTCTTTACTTAAACGGACATATCTGGCCCCACACTGCTAACAAAGTAAATTAGTAAAATGGAAACTGGCTACATCCATTGAAACAATGACATGCAGCGTTCTGATGAATAACAACCTAGTCTATGCTGTGGTTATTTACAATGCAAATGTGGAGGATGATGATATTGAAAACAAAGGAAAATGATAGATTATGAATAAAGTAATCATGACATAGCCTCCAAACACAAATTTAAAAAGAAAATGAAGTATGAATAAGTTCATGAAATATGTAAAAGGTCATGAAGGCAATTGTGGAATTAATTGTTTCTGAATGGAATAGCTGTGAACACCCAAATTCCTCACATTGGTGAGAAAGATGTCCCTCCAGGTATCAAGGCACATATTTAAATTGTACATTCAATCTCTAACACAATCAGTGCAGAAAAAAAGACAAAACAAAACTATGTCTTCCACCCTAAAGGCCTGGAAAGCATGACCTTTTAGCTCATGTTAATTTTATAAGGGCCAGTCTATTCAATATCTAGCTGAGAAGCAACAAAGCCCACATGGAAGAAGCACAACAGCCTGTGTGTCCATGAGGTGTCGATGGGATCAGGTATCAGGTATCAAAGACCCAGAGCAAAAATTCATAATGTGAATGAGGGGGAGAGTGAGGAGTGGAGGCCCAAAGCCAATCTGTAAGCAATTGGACATACCCTTACAGAAGGGTTGTGGCGAGAAGACAGGTCAATAAGGGTGCAGTGTAGCATCAAAGAAACATACAGCTTTCCTCTTGTCCTTCAATGCTCCCTCTCACCCACTATCATGACCCTAATTCTACCTTACAAATCTGGCTAGACTAGAGCATGTACAGGGGTACAGATAAGAGCTGGAAACACAGGGAATACAGAGCAAATAAACTCCGCAGGACCAATATTGACAGTAGCCATACCAGGAGAGGAAGGGGAAGGTCGGAGGAGAAAGGGGAAACTCATCACAATGGCTAACTATAACCCCCCTCCCAGGAGGATGACAACAGACAAGGGGTAAAGGAAGACATCAGACAGTGCAAGACATGAAAAAAATAATAATAATTTATCAATCATCAAGGGCTCATAAGAGAGGGGAGAAGAGGGAGGGAGGGAAAAAATGAGAAACTGATACCAACAACTCAAGTAGAAAGAAAATGTTTTGAAAACGATGATGGCAACATATGTACAAATGTGTTTGACACAATGGATGTATGTATTTGTATGGATTGTGATAAGAGCTGTATGAGCCCCAATAAAATGATTTAATAAAACCCAAAGAGTTAAAAATCAAGAAGTATGAAATAAATCTCTTTATATAATAAATTGCATAGTTTGTGCTGACAAACTGTTATTTGTGTGCTACTTACATAGTTGCACCATTAGCATCTATATCAATACATTCTTTTACTTTGATAATAATTTATGAGCTCGATCTATTTTGCTTTTATTTTCTATGAGTTTTTGTCGTTTTTGTATTTCTGTTATCGTCCTCCTTTCTACTGATATATTTTGCATATTTGTTCTTACACCTTTAAATGGGAAATATCAGTAATACATTTCCATTGATCTTTTAAATTGTAAAATGTGCACTCACAACAGATTTCCACTGATCACTGCTTTAATTAATATCTACTATTGGTGCTTTTTAACAATTTTGTTGTCTCAGCTTTCCTATTTCCCATCAGAATTGTTTCATAATGTTTTTAAAATTTTTAATATAGGTTTACTTTTAAAAAATAGTTTTTAGTGCTTTGTGACTTGAATGCTAAACACTGCCTTCAAAAAGTTTGTGGAGAAATTCCATTATCTCTTAATTCCATATTCCATGGACTTTTTAAAAACCGTCATATTTGTAGTATCTAGAGTTTAACTTACTGAAGTGTCTATTTCACTTCAGTTAATTAACCTCAACAATTCAAATGTATTTCTCTTGAAATTCAGCCATGACTAAAGAGAAACTTAGCCAATACGAGTGTAGTTGCTGAGGAAGACTATCTTGTGATTACTCTATAGTGTGAAGATGAAGTAATGCTGTTTTAGACTCTACTAATATCTGATTAGCAATCTGAAAATGCAAAGTTTGAGAAACCAAAGAAAGCCTATTTGTTACCATTGTTACATGCTGCCAAGTCAGTTTTTATGTATGTAGCAATACTACATACAACAGAACAAAGCGCTGCCCGGGGTCCCCCTGACAAATAGTCTTATGTTTGAGCTCATTGCTGAGCACTTTGTCAATCATTCTCCTTCAAGGCCCTCTCTTTCATCGCCCTTCTACTTCATCAACCATGAAGTGCTCTTCCAGGGACTGCCCTTGCCTGCTAACATCCAAAATACCTGATATGAAGTCTGGCCTTTCTCACTTCTAAGGATCACCTGGCTATTCTTCTTCCAGGACAGATTACTGGGTTCTTTTTGCGGTCCTGGCACTTTTAATATTCTTTGCCAGAACCATGATTCAAATGAAAAAATTCTCCTTCAGCCTTAATTATTCATCATCCAACTTCCACATGCATGTGAGACAACTGGAAACACCAAGGCTCAGGTCAGGCACACCTTAGTCCTCAAAGGGACATCTTTGCTGTCAAAACATGAACGAGGTCTTGTTCAGTAGATGCGTTAGTGCAACATGTCCTTCGACTTCTTGACTGTTGCTTTTGTGAGCATTTCTTATGAATCCAAACACATTGAGATTACTGGCAATGTTCATCTTTTCTCAGTCTATCACGACGGTGTCTATTAGTTCAGTTGTGAGGATTTAGGCTTTATTTACAGGACTTTACTCTCCATACCAAAGGCTGCAGGCTTTGATGTTCATTTGCAAATTTTCTCCTCTCAGCAAGCAAGGTTGTGTCATCTACATAGCATGGGTTGTTAATAAAACTTCCTCCAAACCTGATGCCATTTTGTCTTCATGTAGTCTAGCTTTAAGGATTATTTTCCCTTTTTCTATTCAAACGTTCACTCTTGGTCTAGGTACAGGGTCCACAGGACACAACAAAGTATTCTGGAATTCCCATTCTCCTCAAGGATATCCATAGTTTGTTGTGATCCACACAGTCAAATCCCTTTGTATAGTCAATAAAACAAAAGTAGAAATCTTTCTAGTATATTCTGATTTGAACCAAGATCTGTCTGACCTCAGCTATGATATCCCTTATGCCACATTCCTTCTGAATCCAGACTGACTGAGCTCCCTGTCAATGTACTGCTGAAATTATCACATTATCTTCAGCTTAATTTTACTCAAATGAGATATTGCTGATCATTTTCAATATTTTTTTCTTTCTATTGGGTCACCTTGGTAATGGGCACAAATATAGGTCTCTTCTTGTCACAGGGCCAGGCAGCTGTCTTCCAAATTTCTAGGCATACATGAGGGAGTGCTTCTAGTTCGTCATTAGCTTGTTGCAACTTTTCTATTGGTATTTTAACAATTCCTGGAGTCTTGTTTGCTAATGCCTTCAGTACAGCGTGGACATCTGCCTTCAGTATCACTGATTTTTGATGCTATGCTATCACTTGAAATGGTTGACTGTCAAGGAGTCCTTTTTGATACAGTGACTCTGTTTTCCTTCCAATGTATTTTGATGCTTTTTGCGTCACTTACAATACTGACCACAGAATCCCTTACCAATATAATTACGGCTTGAATTTTTTACTCAGTTCTTTCAACTTGAGATCTGCTAAGTATCATCTCTGTTTTTGTCTTTCTAACTCCATGTCTTTTCACATTTCATTGTATAACACTTTGTCTTCTTGAGTTCCCTTTTGATATCATCAATCTAGCTCTTCTACTTCATGATTCCTTCTTTTGTTTTAGTTATACTAGAGTCAAATAAAAGAAGCTCTTGCAATGTTGACTTGCATTTTTTCTTCCTTCCTTGTCTTTTTACAACTTTCTGCTTTGTCATGTATGATGTTCTCGACATCATCCTACAACATGTCAAAACTTCGCTCAGTAGGACTCAATGTGTCAAATTTGATCTTGATATGTTCTCCAAATTCAAGGAGTGGGGGTGGATATATTCCAGGTCATATTTTGACTTTCGTGGACTTGTATCAATTGTCTTCAACTTCCATATGAACTTATAGCCTATTTCACAGTCAGGTTCTGATCTCTTTTGGACTGCCAAGATTGAGCTGCTCTATTTTTACTTACCACAGATGTAAAGAATTTGATTCATATATTATTCTATCTTGCAATTTGTATGCGTACAGTCTCCATTTGTTTCATTGAGAAAAGGTATTTTCAATGAAGATGTTATTGGTTTTGCAAAATTCTGTCATGCAATCTCCAGCTTTTAAAAAAATTTCTATAAGCAAGATTATATTTTCCAGTTACTGGGCCTTCATCTTTGTTTTCAACTTTCATATTCCAGTCACCAATAATTATGAATGCACTTGATTGCATATTTAAACAATTTCAGACCGAAGAGCTCTTTAATATCTTCATCAAGGGTTTTAGTGGTTGGTATATACATTTAAATTACAGTTGTATTAACAGAACTGTGATAGGATACTATCACAGACAGCATTATACTTCTAGATTTTGAAATGGCTTGTCTGACAATAAATGTGACTATTTTCTTGATTTTCTCATCTCCAGGATAGTAAGCCATATATATGATTGTCTGCTTCAAAATGGTCAATACCAGCTCACTAATGCCTATGATATATATATCATTATGTGTTCAATTTCATCTTTGATGACTTCTAACTTCCCTAGATTCATACGCCACACATTCCACATTCTGATTAGTAAGAGATGCTTGCAGCTGTTTCTGTTTATTTTGAGTCATGCTCCATCAGCTAGTGAAGAGACCCAGGAGTTTTAGTCACTCTATTTTGGTCAACTTTACTCTGAGGAGACAAAATTTCCTCAGTCATACTTTGAGTGGCTTCTAAACCAAGAGCTCATCTTCATGCACTGCATCTTACAATGTTTGCTCCTGTTATTCATAAAATTTTCAGTAGCAAATCCTTTAGAAGTGGCCAACTCATCCCTTCATTTTAGTCTGGAAACTCCACTGAAACCTGTTCACCTTGCTTGGCCTTGCTGGTGTTTGAAATACTGGTGAGCACCATGCAAGCCACCACAGTGGAACAAACTGACAGCTCACTGTGGAACAGAGCCAATAAAATCTTTTAATCAGACCCAGGGCCAAGAGTTCTACAGTTCTTATTCCGAGTACTGCCCATTGTCTTTACTTGTACTGAGAGAGTGCAAGTAACAGTGGCAAAAACTGTTGATGTCAACACTACACATTTTGGTTTGAAATTGTCAGGCAGATGCCTGTTTACTATGTGGCGGTTGCCTTAAAATTTCTTCCACATCTGCTTTCATTACCTAATTTGTGTATTTATTTATATTTGAAATTTGGACTAAAAGTGGGTGAAAAGCCTGCCCTCATCTAGCTCACAGTTTAATAAGTTGGATAAAATTGAAAGCAAAACTTTATCAAGATTTGCACAATATTTGAATAATAGCCATAGTGGCAAAAGCTAAAAGTAGATAAAAATCCCGCCCTCATACAGTTCATAGACTCAAGCAATTCAAATAAGTACCATTGATTTTTTCTAAATTAACTTAAAAATCCCCATGGAAAATTATGCATATAATTAAATTTATCAAATGAGGCCACCAGCATTATCAACAGACACTGCCATGTCTTAGATGCAGTGAATGTTCTAGATATTAATATGATATTTACTGTTAAAATCAATCAACTTTTAAACGATTTCTAATGAAGAAATATAACTTCGAGAAGGGGAAAATTATATTATAAGCTTTATAAATTTTATTTTGTTCATGGGGTTTTTGTTGTTTTGTTTAATTTTGGACAACTTTATCATCAATGGGGATAATTAATTAATAAGAACAACCAAAACCATGAACACAATACACAGTTCTTATTCCTGTGAGTATTTTTCTTTATCTCGTCAGTAATAGGATTTCTTACATGATCACTTTTGTTTCACCCTTATTTATAGTACAACTAAAGAATATGCAGAACTATACTCTGTTAATATAAAATTGTAAAATATTTTAAGGAGGAAAAAATAAGGCATTCATTAGCAAAACAGATGCCCAATGCACCAAGGGAGCATTGCATAAAAATAAAATCTGATTTTTCAAAAGACAATTTAATATAAGCATAAACCATGAAATAATTAAAAAGAGAAGAAAGGACTCAGAGAAGACACCAGAGAAACCTGAGCACTTAGCTGGATCTTGAATAACAAATAAAAGCTGAAATGTATTGAAAAAATTCTTTATATATGCGCTTTGAATATCTAATTGTAACCTCTGCATTTCACTGAAGAGTGTGTATTATTGTGCCATTATGTAGCTAATGAAGTTGAATCTCTGGGTCCTGGGAATGGTTAACAGACTTGGCTGCTAACCAAATAGTTAGAAGTTCAAGTCCAACCTGAGGCTTCTCTGAAGAAAACCTCCCCAAGTCAGTCATTGAAAACCCTGCAAGGCACAGCAGTTGTAATCCCATGCAGGAGGTTTCCATGAGCACAGGCAGCTTCCCCACATCTCTATAGATGATAGATAGATAGATAGATAGATAGATAGATAGATAGATAGATAGATAGATAGATAGAGACACATGCTGATATGTATATGTATACATTTAAGTTGTGTTCGATAGCTTCAAAGTGTGTATCTTCAATTTTGTAGTAATACTGTGACAATTCTGAGAGAGGAAGAAAGAAGTCTCCCAGACAGGAGAGATCGGGTGGATGAGTCATTTGGTGATACAATATCTGATAAATTATCTACTATGATACTGAAAGACATTTCAGATAAATCATCAAGAGGGTTGCATCACTGTCAGAATAATCATGGAGAAGGGGAAAGAGGTAGTTTTTGTTTAAAAATATGACAATAAATTAGATTCTATAAATTATAAGCAGATGCGATTGTATAGATCCTAGGCAAAGTTCTGAAATTATATATTTAAAATTTCCATTCATAGAAAACAAAATCATTAATCATTAGGCTAATTAATGGGTTCATTTAATACATGGCCTTATAATTAATTATTTTTCCTTTCGTACATTTTAGAGAGCCATTGGTTAAAGTTTTCACATAGCTTTCTCATTGCCATTCTGTGAAAGAAAACTGAAGGAAGAGAAAACTGTGCATTACACGTATGGCTCACTGCCACTGAATTGATGCTGATTCGTAGTGACCCTATAGGTCAGGGTAGAACTGCCCTAGGTCCGATTCTAAGACTACAACTCTTTAGAAAATCAGAAAATCTATATTTTCTCCTGAGGAGCTGCTGTAGGTTGCAAACTGTTGTACCTGGTAGTTTGCATGCCAGTGCACAATCACTATACTACTTATAGAATTTCTAAGGCTATAATATACATCTTTACAAAGGCCAGCCTCATCTTTTCGTCACTGCGTGATGATAGGTTTGAACTGTTGACATTGAAGGTAGCAGCCCATCACTTATTCCACCACCCGAACGGGCTCCTTTCACATAGCTTAGTGGTTAATAAAATATGTGTAGGTTACATGGCTAAATTTATTTAAGATATTCTTCTACCGTGTTTCCCCGAAAATAAGACATACCCATAAGACATACCCAGCGGTAGCAGGATTTCTAAGCATTTTCGCAATATAAGCCATCCCCCCAAAATAAGACATAGTAATAGGCGTGGCTCGCAGCGCACCTGCGTGGAGCTGTAACAAAGACCGGTAGCCCTTCTCCTCTGCCCACTCCTCGCAGCTGCTATCTCGGAGGGGACCAGAGAGGTGCGGGCAGCCCCATCCACAAGGTGGGCTCCCCCTGTAAGGTCCAGGTCGTTCTGTGCGTGCTGCAAACTGAGGCATCCAGGGAGACATAGACAGTGAAAGTCAGTCTCCTCCGGGAAGTGAGGAGCAGGACGCCCTGCTGTAGGTGTTGTATATCCTCATGGGGAAGAAGAGAGCTGTGACTGCCGTTTGACTCAGCACTGTGGGTCAATGTTCCAGAAGAAGAAGACTTAACTATATTTGAATAGATGTAGTTGTTGTACCATACTTAATAAAACATAAGACATTCCCTGAAAATAAGTTATCATGTGTCTTCATGAGGAAAAATAAATATGACAGTGTCTTATTTTCGGGGAGACACGGTATATTTAACAATACCTAGGAAGTAAGAAGGCATGCCATCTGAATATTAATTAAGTTCAAAATCAACATGCAATATATCTGCGGGATATAACAATATGGAATTATAATACTTGCTTACAATAGTAGAATGATAGTTATCTAATTTCCATGTTAATTTAAATTAATGGATACACTGACTATTTTTCAGAATATTGATTAGAATTCGAAATGCAAGACTTCTTTCATTGCTGAGCTAGCAAAGGATGAAAAAATTGCCTCTGGAGTTTATATATTCAAAATTTTCACAGTTCTCTAAAAAGGCCAACTCTGATGAAAATATATTCATATTTAAAAAATCCACACATGGCAGAGCAGAGCAGATAACATTTGCACACACATGTAACTCATTTCAAATTTGTTAGAATTGATCACTTATGTTTTCACTTAGCTTAAGGAAAAAAAAAGAAAAGAAACAAACAAATAAAAAACTCTACCAAAGTCAATTCTGACTCATTAGCAATCCTATATAGTGTTATGGATGCTGTAAATCTTAATAGCATCAAAGTAGCCTCCCTCTCCTTTCTCCTAAGACCGGTTGGTGAATTTGAATCAGCAACCTTATGGTTAACACTCTAAACATTTCCCAACAGGGCACCTTAGTCTAGTTAAATCCACTAAGGTAAATCCATGAGTCCTCAAGCTGTTAGGTCTGAGGACCCCTTCATATACTTTTGAAAATAATTAAGAACTTTAAAGAGATTTTTTAACATAATTTATATCTCTCAATATTTATCATACATAACATTTAAATAGAGAAATCAAATAAATATATAGGTATTAATAAGTTAGATAAAATAATAATAAACAGATTATTTTAACATAAATGCTTTTCTGAAAAACAGTTACATGTCCTAAAAAAAGAAAATAACAGTGACATTTCTGCAAAAATTGACATTTTATGAATCTTTTTTTCCATGAATCATTAAAATACAGCTGGATTATCATAGCTATCTCTGTATTCAGTCAGTTACACATAATTGGTTTTACATGGGGCAAAAAATTCTGTCCTCACACAGGTGAAAATGAGGAAGTATTTTAATAGTCTTTTGAGATAATTGTGAATAATTTCCTTTGATACCACAGCAAAATTCAGCCTCTGAATTCAGGATGTACTTTACTGTTATGATTTATTAAAGGAATTTCACAATATTAAATCTGATGACATTGAAGTGCATGTTTTGTACTGTTAAACTAAAATCCATTGACCCCAATTGGAATGAAAATGTTTGGGAAATGGTGATGGCCATATATGGACAAGTGTGCTCGGTACAATTGAATTATGGATTGTTATGAGACTTGTAAGAGCCCCCAATACAATTATTAATTAAAAATTCATTGACCTACATACAATATCATTCATTAGTCACTTGGAAAATATTAGTGTACTGAGTTAATCAGCAGGTGCCCACGTGGCATAATGGGTTACGCTACGGGCTGCTAACTACAATGTCAGTAGATCAAAAGGAGAAAGATAGAATTTTCTGTTCTATAAAAGAGGCATCAACCCTGGAAACTGATGCAGGCGGTTCCGCAGTGTCCTGGAGGGTGGCTATGAATCAGAATAGACGTAGTAGTAAGTTGAGTTTCCTCTAATCAGATCTACAAAATGTTGATCCATTTAGTATGACAGTCGTGTTATATGTTTTTCAGTGTTTCAGTTTATGAAACACAGACCTGATGAACCTATAGGGACAGCAAGTAGAATTAGGGTTTCAGGGGGAGGGGTGCAGTGGTGGTGGTGGTGGGGCGTGTTAAAAAGGGAGACAATGTCAAGGAGTCCAGGAGGAAAATATATGTTTGGACACTGAGTGGGGTAGCAATTGCACATTTCTGCTTGATGTGATTGAACCAGGGAATGATATGTTATATGCATTAACTCCCAATTAATAGTCATTTTCAAAGAAAAAAATGACAGTAATTTGTTTTATCCTTTAGCTCTTCACAAGAAAAATAGTGAGTAATTGAGAATCTTTCAAACTCAATGGTGCGCCCATGTTTTTCTCAATTCAAATTTTGACCTTCAAGCTTAAATGTCATTATAGGAAACATATTGTTAGTTGTTTGCTTAAAGTGACAGGCTACTGCATATTTTTACTTCGAAAATATCTAACAAATATCCAAATCTGAGGAACCTTAATTTGTACGACAGTCATTTCTCCAGGTGAAAAATGGAGCTCCATGAACAACATGTCAACTTCTGCTCACAAGTGAAATAGTCACTTTTCCATAGGACAACCACTGTACAGTAATATCTACCAGCAGTGCTTCATGTATGCTGCCTCTTTTACAATAGCGCTTAATAAAAAGGTGTGTGCACATTATTTTACAAAAAAGTAATATTCTTTTTTTTTTTTCATCAGTGCAGTGCTCAGCCCTGTGCTGTCCTTACAATCATTGCTATATTTTACAATCATTGTCTATTTGGTTCTGTCATAGATGAAGTCGCTGTGAGTCAGAGTAAACTCCATAACACCTCAGAGCAAAGTGAACCTTATATATTAAGTAAACTACCTCTTTATTTTCCTGTACATGTGTGATGATGAAGAATATAAGTGCCATATGTAATATAGAAACAAAAGAAAAAATATTGTGATTTAAAATTGTGATCTCTCAAACTTCTGAAAAATGTGCTGTGGTTGTACATGGTTAGGTGATCAATTGGTTCAGACTCACTAACCACTCTGTGGGAGAAATGATCGGGGACGTACTCCTCTAAGGATTTCAGCACATGGGACAATTTTACCATTTTTTATTGCACAGCCATGAGTCAGAATTAATTTGTTGGTGCTCACCACCAACAAACGTGAAATTCTCAAGTTCTTTCAAGGTCTGCAGACAATGTGTTGTGAACCTTTCAGTATATAAGTTAAAAGGGTGGTGAGAGACCTTACCTGACTTACTGTGAATCACAACACTGATTCTGTGATTGTGATCAAATCATTTACTTTTTAGTGTCTCATTTTGCTCACTTGTAAAATATAAATATGAATGATAAGTTCTGTAAAGTTGTATATAAATAAATAAAATTTCTGGTATATAACAGATTAGGATGAAAAATAGAGCAGTATCTGATCTTAATAGTAATATTAATAAAACACAACCTCAATTAAAAAAGAACACACTCAGCATGTCTTAAAGTGAAAGAGCTCAAGAAAAAAAAATCCAATCCCCACATTGAAACATTGAAGGATTTTATAGGAAATGTATTGAATGATGAAGGAAGCATCAGGAGAAGTTGGAAAAAACACACAGAATACACAGAGTCACCAAAAAGAACTAGTTGACATTCCATTATATCAGGAGGGAGCAAATGAGCAAGAACCAGTAGTAATGAAGGAAGAAATTCAAACTGCATTGAAAGCATTAGACCAAAACAAAACTTCATGAATGAATGGAATACCAATTGAACTGTTTCAACAAATGAATGAAGCACTGGAAACAGGTACTTTTCTGTGCCAGGAAATTTGGAAGACAGCTACTTTGCTAACTGACTGAAAGATATATGTATTTTCACCAATTCCAAAGAAAGGTAACCCAATTGAATGTTCAAATTATAGAACAACATCATTGGTATCACAAGCAAGGACAATTTTCCTGAAGAGCATCCAACAAAGCTTGCAGCTGTGCATTGGCAGCAAGTTACCAGAGGGTCAGCTGGATTCAGAAGAGGATGTGGAATAAGGAATATAATTGATGGTGTCAGATGGATTTTCACTCAAAATGATGTTTACTTGGGTTATTCACTTTGTCAAGGCATTTGATTATATGGATTATAAGCCTTTATGGATAATCTTGAGAAGAATGAGAGTTCCAGAACACTTAATTATGCTTATGCAGAACTTACACATGGATCAAGAAGCAGTTGTGTGAACAGAACAAGGTGATACTGCATGGTTTAAAATCAGGAAAAGTGTACATAAAGGTTGTATATTCAATCTGTATGCTGAACAAAAAATCCGAGAAGCTGACTTATATGAAGAAGAATGTGGCATCAGGATTAGAGAAAGGCTTTTGAAAAACCTGCGATGTGCATCTTGATTGCACAAAAGGAGGAAGACTTGAAGCAGTTGCTGATGAAGATCAAGGATTGCAGCCTTCAGTATGGATTGCAACTCAATATAAAGAAAATCAAAATCCTCACCAATAGACCAATCTGCAACACTGTGCTAAATGAATAAAAGGTTGAAGTTGTGAAGGCTTTTGTCTTGTTTGGATGAACAATCAATGTTCATAGAAGCAGCAGTCAAGAAATCAAAAGACACTGCTTTAGGATCTAAAGTTTAGGTCAATCTGCTACACAAGACATCTGTAGAGTATTGAAAGGCAAGGGTGTTACTTTGAGGACTAAGGTGTGCCTGACTCAAGCCATGGTATTTTCAATAGCCTCATATGCATGTGAAATTTGGACTTGGAATAAAGAAGACAGGAGAAGAATCGGTGCATTTGAATTGTGAGGCTAGTGAACAATGTTGCAAGTGATATGGACTGCTAAAAGGACAAACTGATCTGTCTTGGAAGAAGTATGGCCAGCATACTCCTTAGAGCCAAGAATGGCTCTAATACTTTGTCTTACAGAGTTTGGACATGTTGCCCTGTCTCTGGAGAAGCACGCCACGCTTGGTAATGTGGAGGGAAGTTGAGAAAGTGGGAGGAGATCTTCAAGGAGATGAACTGCAACACTATATTCACCATTCAGAATGGTGCCAGACCAGGCAGCGTTCCAGCGTTCCAGTGTATGGAGTCACTATGATCTGTCACTAACGCAATGGCATCTAACAACAGCAACAAGAGCCTTAAACATATTGGTACATGGGTTAATTATGATGCTCTACTTTCTGTAAAATATTTTATAATTTAAAATTTCCTCTGCTATGTCCCAGCATTCTCCATAAGACTAAAACTCATGACTAAAAAAGAGACTTTACTCAGTTTATTTAAATGTATTTTTTAAAATAATGAGAATCTAACCCCCCACACAGAATGATAATTTAGCAAAAAAGATTTGTATGTGTTGTGTCATCATTAATACAGTCACCCTCAAAGGCAGAGTATTACTGCTCCAGGAGGTCTCCTAGAGATGCAATCTTTATTAATGGTAGAAGGTTGGGTCTTTTCTCTGCAGGTTCAAACCACTGACCTCTGCTTAAGCAGTGCAGTACTTAACCATTATGCCATTGGGGCCCTAAAAATATCTACTATATGTCAGCTACTGACATACAGTACTGACATACATACTGACCCCAGAGTAAGCCAATGTAAGGTAGCATTTCAATTCCATTGGTAAAATCTGATTTTACTTTATTTCATTTAAAATTTATGGATGTATACCATTGAATATTTCCATTTTGTTCCAAAAATTTATCAGAAAATTCTCGATCCTTGTTTGGTAAATGAGGGAAGTCAAATAGTATTCTGAATTGTTGATAAGCTGGAATGTTCATAAATATTATAGATTTATTGTCTAAATCACTTATAAAAGTGCTCATGATTTTGAGAAAAATATATACTCCTCACCAAAGGTAAATTCTTAACAATAGAAGAAGATAATGAACAGTATGTGTGTATTTATGCTAAAGCTTCACTCCCTTGCCAAACACACACACACACACACACACACACACACACACACACAATTAAATGCCAACACTTAGGAACATAAATGCACATCCCTCAATTTTAACATTAGACCAACTGATTCCTGTGAACAAGTTATGCATAGATATTTTAGGCATTGTTTTAAAAGCATTCTTTTCTATCTTAAGGTTAAATGTAGCATAGAAAAGTACATGTAAAAAAACTTATAATTGAATTGTATATTTTAACTGTTAGATACTGGAACAATAATTTAACCAAAGGAATGTTTTCTCATTTTTTTTAAAATAGAGATAATAATATATGAATATGAAGAGTATCACACGTGCTTTACAAATGCAAATAGTAAGGTTAATGTTTATTATTATTATTCTAACACTGAGATCATCTTTCTAATAGTTTTTTAATCTTCCAATTATGTAAATAATCTGCACATTAGTGTTTGTCCACTGATTGTAAGTGGTATTTATAAAATTCAAATAATCTGAGGTTGATAAATAGAGCATAAGCTCAATCAAAATGTATGCAGAAATACTAAGATTTAGCATTAATGATACACAACCTAACAGTTACCAACCTATGTCATAAATGTCAAAAAGTTATACAAAAGAAACCAATAATACAGTAAAATCTCAAACTCTTCTAATTCCTTGACTTTGATTTAGCATAGAGAAAAAAAAATGATTTTCCAAAATTCAAGGTATGATGAACAAAGCAATCTGTTAAAACAAAAAGAAGATTAAATTAGGGATATGACTAGAAAATAGGATCAGTAATATTAATCTATATCTACCACAAAAAACTCATAAAAATCAAGAAATAAAAGAGCATTTATTCAACA
>NW_022106084.1:5040147-5041889 GCF_000313985.2 Echinops telfairi
AGCAGCAGCAGAACCAGGAGCCTTAGCACAAGAGTGTGGGAGACATCCCAGGCCATGGAGCAAGTAGAGCTGAGTGGTTGGGAACAGGAGGACTGAGCTTAATTGGGAGAACTGAGCTTGCTGGGTATGCTTACTGTGGAAATTGAACTGTGTGCCTTTGCACTGATGCTCACTGGGCACTTCATTCAGGGAGTTGGGTTTGCTGAGCTGAATACTTTCTGGTTGAGGCTTACAGCAGAGAGGTATTCCCTTTGGGTATCTATTAAATCCCTGAAGAAAGTAGCATGTCTCAATGAACATTTATATCCTGAGCATTTCTCACTTGTATTACAACCTGTTAACTTCCTTAACAAACCCTTCAATCATAAATAAATATTATCTGTGAGGTCTGTGTAGTCATTCAATGGATATTAGAATCTAGATTCTAAAGGTAGAGAATACTAGTTAGCAAAATATACCTTGCTACCTTAAGCTTTTTCTAGATGAGATGAAACAGCAGAATAATATATAAAATAACATAATAACATATAAAATAGAATAATAACATATAAAATAGAATAATAACATATAAAATAATGGGAAAACCCACCCATGGCTGTACTTCTGTCAAGTTTATTCCAACAGATGGCAACTAAATCAGACAGAGTAGAACTGCTCCCCAGGATTTATGAGACGATAAATCTTTATCGTAGCTGAAAGCCTCATTTTCTGCCAAGCGGCTGGTGGGTCTGAACTGTTGACCCTGTGGTTAGCAACCGGATACTTACGCCACTGCACCACCAGGGCTCCTAAAACAGTGGACCAGAGTCTGCAAGGAGACTTCAAAGAACATACTGTAAAGAACAAAGCATTATTCTCAATTAAATGTCTTAATAAAACTATATATAACATAAAATTAATTAGATATCAATAAGATGTCCTTTGGAAACACAGCATTAAATTACAGTTCACCAGCAAATAATAAACTAGTAATAGTAATATAAATAACAATAGAAAATTAAGTAAATGAAAGATATGGAAACTATGAAATAATCATAATGCATACTGAGAAAGACACACAAAAGGGAGAACATCATGAGAGAAGACTTAATTGATAATAAAGAAGGACAATTTAAAGAAATTATAATTCTTGTTCTACAAGGAGAAATTAGAAACTTGATTAAGAGTGTTGCAATATAGAGCAGAGTATTTTTCTGAAATAGAGGAAAACTTTATCATCACACTGAAAGAGTGTACTTTGTTCCAAGGAGGACCAAAAACTCCAAACTCACTGGAACAGAGTCGATTCTGAGTCATCAAGACCCTGCAGGGCCGGCTAGAACTGCCCTTGTGCATTTCTGAGAATGTAACCCTTACCAGAGTAGAAAGCCTCATCTTTCTTTGGTAGAGCAGCTTGGGGTTTTAAACTGCTCACCTTGTGTTTAGCAGCCCAACTAATATCCACAATGTCACCAAGGCTCCTTCAAAGTGCTCAAAAAATGCTTATACTATTAAGCTCAAAACTAAAGAAACTATGTTATTTGTTTTCACCCAAGTCTATAAAAGTAAATGAGTATCTTTACAGAAGTATGAAATTCCAGAAGAAAAGGAAGCGTTATTTATAAACAAAGGGAAAAACAAAACAAGACTACTCATTAAGTTTAATATCCAGGTAAGTTATTTCTGACATTTAAATGCAAGAGATGCACATGTTTAAGCATACAAGTACTGAGGGATTTTTGTGTATTTGAGTCATTCTTGTG
>NW_022106084.1:5043644-5044951 GCF_000313985.2 Echinops telfairi
CTTCTGCTACCTTAATACTAAACCTATAAATATAGGCACATAGATCTATTTCCCCATCCTCATATAAATATATTTGCATATGTATATGTCTTTATCTAGACCTCTATAAATGCCCTTTGCCTCCCAGCTCTTGTTGTGGATTTGTTTGTCATTTATTTTTCCATGCAGGTACAGAGATATGTCTGCAACATTGCTGAGCTAATGGTTACAATATGTACCAGTAGTTAGTACTAGACTTATGAGTTATTGTGGTTTGTTTGTTGTTCACCTGATCATTAGGAATATACATTACAGGCCATGTAGCATCATTCCATTTTCTAATTTTATTAATCTCAGATATTCATTCACAGTTGATCAAATATTAAATTTATAAAAATAATGACAATAAGAAGTGATCATTATAAAAAAGAGATATTTAATTTACATCAAAACCAGCTTCCCCCAAAATCATTGGAATGGAGCCCCTATGTAAGTTAGGGGTCACCTGTACTTCTAACATAGGACTCAGGGAGGCTTTTTGTTTGTTTGTCTTACCATTGTGTGTTAATTGAATTTCATTGAAATGTGCATCTATCATATCTGTATGAAGGTGAACTATCTTAATAAAATGCCAGAATATAAAAAAGAAATGATTCTTTAGTCATTATGACCATGCCACAAATTATGCCCAGAATCAGTGATGTGAAAAACAAAAACAAAAGAACATTGACTATTCTGATATATTTTGTGGGTCAGGGAATGAAATAAGGCCCATGAGAATTGGCTGTCCACTCACCACCACACTAGATTCTTCATCGAAGGACTCAACTGTCCAGTCACCATTTATCTGTCAGATTGTCGTACTGTTATAGTCTTCCATGTGTTACTGCTATTTAAACACCAACTGGGTCACTTCTGGGTAATAGGTTTCAGTGGAATTTCCATACTAAGAACAAAATAGGACTAAGGAATAAACAACGCACATCACAGCGTGTGGCCACTGAAAGCCTATGAACAACAGAGGAGCATTATCAGAGAGAGTGCTGTAAGGTGAGCCTCTCCGGTTGAGAGGCATTCCAAATACAACTGGGAAGAGCTACCTCGCAAAGGGGAGGCAACCTCAATCTCATCAGTGGAGAAAGCTCTCAGAACCTACATGTGCTCATGATGAAAGGCTCCAAATTAAAAGAACAAACTATAAACATCTACTAAAACTTAGAACCTGGAATGTATGAAGTATGACCATAGCAAAATTGAGGTTGTCAAAAATGAAACGACTCACAAAGGGTGATATCCCAGGCATGTGCAGAAATGGGCTGGTATGGACT
>NW_022106084.1:5046275-5048699 GCF_000313985.2 Echinops telfairi
GGGAATAATCAAGCAACATTATCAACATCACGTACAAGTACAGTTTTGCTGAAGAGAATACAAACAGGGTTTCAGCAATACATGGCAAGAAAGTACCAGAAATTCACCCTGGAGTCAGATGAAGATGTGGTACACACTGCTGCCATTAGAGAGATCTTGGATAAAAATAAAAAAATAAAAAAAAGAGAAAGATGTTTACTAAAAGGCATTTCATTATGTAGGGAACAACAAACTATGGATCACACCCACAACAAACTATGGATAGCATTATAAAGAACTGGAATCCTAGAACACTTCATTTCCCTCATTCAGCACATGTACATGGAACAAGAGGCAGTGATTTAAACAGAAGGAGGGAATACCGCATGCTTTAAAATAGGAAAATTATTTGTCTGGGCTGTATCCTCTCACCATAATTATTTCATCTCTACACTGAGAAAATAATCTGAAAATGCTGCATGATATGAACGCAAATGTGCCATCAAAATTGCAGGAAGGATCACGGACAATTGGTCACATGCAGACGACAGAACTTGACTCACTAAACGTCAGAAGGACCTAAAGTTCTTGGTGATGAAAATCAAAGACCACAATTTGCAATCTGGATTACAATTCAATTTAAAGGAAAGTAAATCATTCCAAACCGGGCAACATCACGATGGAGTAAAGATTGAAGTTGTCAAGAATTTCGCTTTGGGAATCCACAGCAACGCTCATGGAGGCTGCCACCATGAAATCAAAGAACACAGTACATCGAGCTTCTTCTCCAAAAGACTTCTTTAAAATGGGCAAGAGCAAAGACATAACAGTGAAGACTAAGGTGTACCTGCCCTAAGCCATAGTATTTTGAACAACCCCGTGTGCTTATGAAAGTTGGACAACAAATTAGAAAACTCAGAGAAAGATCAGTGCATGTGAATTATGGTGCTGGTGAAGACTATCGACTGTACCATAGGATGCCAGAAGAAGAAAACATGTCTTGAAAAGAGTACAACCATACTCCTCCTTCGAAGCAAGCATGGGAAGACTTCATCTTCCATACTTTGGATATGTTATCAAGGAATACTAGTGTCTTGAATAGGTGGGGAAAGTGGAGGGTCAGGGAAAAACTGGAAGACCCTAGAGGTCAATTGACGTAATGGTTGCAACTATGGACTCACACATAACAACAACGATGAGGATCGTGCAGGCCGAGCCAGTGTTCCTTATGTTGGATATAGGATCGCTATGAGCTTGAAGGCTACAAACAACAACAACAACTTGGGTTTTCAAAGTGTTCTCTCATTGCCGTGCGTGCGTGTCTAGAGCTTGAAGAAGGAACTCCGCTGCAAGACGCAGCTCTTTTCCGTGGAGTTTCTCCTTGTGGGTCCTGCACATCGGCCAGACTGTGATTCCTCGCAGCTTATGTGCTAAGCAGAGCGAATGTCACCGACATGCAACGGGTGCCATTACAGGGTCTTGTGATTATAAGTAACTCACATTCAATTTAATGCTCCAGCATGTTCACCTTAAAATTACTGGTGATTTTTCATACGGAGCTGCCATGTTTCCTATTTGCCCTGTGACCCGCAAATGATGAAACAAAGTCTGGCTCCATGAATGCACATTTCATGAGAAATCTAGGTGAAAGCTGTATGACCTTTCATGCCCTAGTCCTGGAAATGTGCAACATCACATTCTCCACCCTCTACTTGTCACGGCAATCAGGAAATCGCATTCATAGTCAAGGGGCAGGGGGTAAACTCTATCTCTTTTAGAATGGAAATATTGCTGTAGTCAATTTTGAAAATTATAATCTTCCATAAGTAGAAAATTGTTCACATTGTTAACACATTGGCACTGCCTTAAATATGATATGTCTTGAAGGAGGGCATCATGTGTTGTTTATTATATTTTCACTAGCCATTTCTATGGAAGAAATTCAGGCTTCTGCTAAATAAAATTTAATAATAAACTCGTTAAAGAGATTTGATACCTCTAGTTTTCACCTCCCTGCTTTATATCAAACTTAAATAATTAGATATATTCCACTTTTCTCATTTATATTTGTGCATATTCTTAATCTTTGGCATCACACTGCACTGACTGTTTCACCAGTGTTTTCCTGCATTGATGTCTTCTCCCCAAGCACATGAAACTGTGTCATGCAAGTTCTGCTATTGCCTTGTTGTCTAATGCGGATTCTTTCAGTGCATCTGTACCATTTTGACCACATATGTAAATTTTTCTGAGCAAATCTCTTACAACGGTCAGTTAACCATAATCATTTTCATAAAAACTCAAAATGTGTGAAAGGATAAACTCACTAAAGTATAGATTAAAGGCCTGGAAATTCATTATCCACAAAGAGCTATTTTCCTTCACTAAGGTGCCAGATAAAAATAGAGAGGATCACAGAAAGATGAAATCCACCATCCTTAGGAA
>NW_022106084.1:5050734-5058715 GCF_000313985.2 Echinops telfairi
TGAGGACCTAATGCAGGGGGCTTAAGTGAAGAGAAAATGTTTTGAGAATGATGAGGGTAAAGAATGTACAAATGTGCTTTACACAATTGATGTATGTATGGATTGTGATAAGAGTTGTATGAGCCCCTAATAAAATGATTTTAAAAAAGAGAGAGATAGAGATCTTTATTCAACAACAAAATAGTGTACATGTAGACCTCGCCAGATGGTACGCCCAGAAATCACCCAAACTACATATGTATAAAGAGCGAATGGAGAAGCTCAATACAATCAGAGCCCAGGGATTGTCTATGGAACGTGCATATTGATTGTTAATATGGAACTTCAAATTGAATTTGAAGAAAATGAATGTTAGAAGAGATTCTGAAATTTTAGCATAGAGTGGCTAAAATGAAAGAAAGAAATGATAAAGTAAAAGCAAAGCTCACTGCCATCGAGTTGATTCCGACTCACTCTCAAGAAAGGTGACCCAATAGAGTGCACAAATTATAGAGTACTATCATTAATATCACATACAAGTAAAATGTTTGTGAAGAGCATTTTACTACAGTTGCAGCAGTGCATTGACTGGGTGCTGTCGGAAATTCAAGCCAGATGCAGAGAGAATGTGAGGGATATCATTAGTGTCAAATGGATCTTGGCTGAAAACAGAGAATACCACAAAGATGCTTACTTGTGTATTTTTTGCTACGCAGTGGCTTTCAGTTTGTCATATTCTGCTGGCTTGTGTGTTGCTGTGATTCTGGAAGCTATGTCACTGGGATTTCAAATGGCATCAGGGTCACCCCAAGTGAACAGTTTTCAGAGTTGCTATGGGTCATAGATGACCCGGTGGCACCAAAAACCTTAACAACAAAGGCATTCAACTGTGCAGATCATAACAAAACATGCATAACCTTGAGAAGAATGGGAATTCAAGAACACTTCATAGTGCTCATGCAGAACCTGTGTAGAGATCAAGAGAGAGTTGTGGGGAAAGGACAAGGGACATGCAACAGGGTTGAACTACCTCTGTGGCTGTCCAGACGGCGGCTCTCTATTGTAGTAGAAAGCCTCATCTTTCTCTCAGCGGTGCTTGTAGCTTCAAAATGCTGACCTTGTGGCTAGAAAGCACAATGAGTAACCACTACAAGAACTAAACAAACTATTTAAAAGGACAGCTTGAAAAGACAAAGCAGAATTATTATACTGGAATGTGTAAATACCTTGAATTAGAACGCCACACAAAAATGACATTCTCCTTATTCCTGAAGCTAAAAAAACTGAAGAAAAAATTAAGTCTTTAGTTGCAATGTTGAAAAGGCAAAGTATTGAGCAGTGAATTAAGAATCAAAATATCAAAGCAACAAATGAAATAATTCTACCAAAAAGAATTGGTAGGTACCAAATCAACCATTTCAGGAGGTAGCATATGCTCAAAATGGTTTTATGAAAGAAAGGCATTGAACTGAATGTTATGGTACAAAACAAGGCTCCAAAATTGATGGCATGGGAATGGAAATGTTTAAACAAATGAACGCATAGCTAGAGCGCCAGCTCATCAAGACCAAGAAATTTGGAAGGCAACTACCTGGCCAACTGACTGCAAGAGATCCATATTCTCTCCCATTATAAAATAATATGATATGGCAGAATGTATAAACAATCAAAAGTATCATTAATATCACATGCATTATTTCATTCTGCTCTACCTACAGTTTCTATGAGTCAGAACGGACTCAACGGTGCCTAACGACTATAACAGCACACAGCACAACTACACCTTCAGGAAAACAGTTCAACTGCTCCTGCAATTCAGTTTCCTGAGCATATTGTCTACTTTGACCTGGTATTTTTGTCGTATGTGCCATCAAGTTGGTTTGGACTCCTAGTGTCCCGACACACAAGAGAATGAAATGCTTCCCTTTTCCAGTCCCATCCTCACAATTGTTTTGTTTGAGCCTATTGGTGCAGCTGCTGGTCAATCAATTGTGTAATGGGCCCTCTTCTTTTTCACTAACCCCCTACTTTAATAAGCATGATGCCTTTCTCCAGGGAGCAAACTCTCCTGACAACATGTGCAAAGCACATGAGAAAAAATCTCACCATCTTTGCTTCTAAATACCATTCTGGCTGTACTTCTTCCAAGAGAAATTTTTATTTTGTTTTTTCAGGGAGAAAGAGGAGCCTTTCTACTTCCTTCAAAGGTTAAAATCTTGGATACCCACAGCGGCAATTCTATGAGTCAGAATCAGGATGTTGATAGTGAGTTGTCATTATGTACTGTGTGGCACATTATGATCACCTCCTCCATCACAAAAATATATAACCTCCCAAAGATTACACATTTTTGCATCTCTGATTAGGCTGCAAACTAGAAAGAGATGGAAAAGCACTGATTTCAGTGAGTTTGGTCTTATTGACTGGTTTTAGAACTCTAGACTTGTTTATATCAGGTTTTCAATTCAAATAACAAAGATAATTTAATACCATAGAGAAACTTTTTCTGAGTTAGCATTAAGAAGAGCCATGTAATTTACTATGATATTTGCCAATTTAGAATCCAACACTATGCTGGCAGAACAACAACAAAATTTGCTACAGCGTAGTTGTTTTCATTTTAACATGGTAAATGTTTAAGTTCAATAAATATTGGAATCAGAACAAGAATATGGTTAGTTTTGCTATTAGTATTACTTTGTGTTGAGCATTTATATTGTATTACATCGGACAATAAGTGTTTAATACAATTGAATAAATAAAACCAAGATTTAAGTAATATGTTCACTGCACTTTAACGTATATTTGTAAAAATAACATTTTGGCATAGCAAATAATAATTTGGCATAACAAATTATTTTCAAACTTATTTTCAATATTTGCATTTGTTGAAAGCATAGACCAATAAGTGAATAAATTATTTTTAAATAAAGTTTAAAGCAACTTATTTAAAGATATAAATGTTGAGAATTTTATATAGCGCCACAAAATTACCTTGATAAAAAATAAACCCTATTCCTGTGCCATCGCCACCATGACAAATTTCTGTGTGTGAGCCCATGGGGACATTACTACATGCAAGATCTTGTGAGGATATTTCTTGGTTTATCTGACCCTTTGCTTTAAAACCATGAGGTCTTTCTCCAGGAACTAGTTTGTCTTGAAAAGGGAAAATAACCTGTGAAAATATTTTCATACATTACATCTGAGATAGTTTATTGTGCCAGCCTGGCTGATAAACGCAGGTGGGATTGACTGAAGGGCAGAGAGATAAATGGCTTGGTGAGGCTCGCCTTTCCTGTCTCTCGCTCTGTGATCATCGGACCAGTGTCCAGCTTCCTTGCTTGTTCTGTGCCTCGATTTAAAGGCTACACTGCCTGTGGGATGCCTAGCCTGTGGACTGTGTCACTGTAAGTTGAGGTCCCTTTAAGAGTTCTCTGGAGCTGGGGACTGGCGGTTGGTGACCTGCCTTGTGATTGGCTGCTGTGCTGACATAGCCTATCTCTCTCTACAAATAGAGGAAGATCTGGCATCAGACAGAGACTTGAAGGACTGCTAGTCTCTCAACTTTCTCTCATGGACATGAGTTGCACTAAGCCATTTGTAGTGCTTTCTAATTTAACTGTTTATATATTTATCTGTATATGATTTAACAGTTCATTTCTCATTATATATCTAATTATCTTTATAAATAAATATATATTAAATTATCAGGAATTTGGTTTTATCTCTCTAGAGAACCCTGTCTAATACACATCTATTTCTTTCTTTCTATGTGTAATAAACTTATGATTTTAAGATTCAGTTAAGAAAAACTCCGTTTTCATGTTTAATATGAATATTCCCATATTTACTACTTATCTGTGTTTACTTTCACTTAAGAGTAAAGAATACTAGAGAGATGTTTACTTGTGTTTCACTAACTATGTAAGCCATTTGATTGTGTACATTATAACAAATTATATGTACCAACACTGAGAATAAAAATTCCAGAGCGCCTAATTGTGCTCTTTAGGAGCTTGTACACAGACCAAGAGGCAGTTGTTGGAATAAAGCCAGGAGAAATTGCACTATATAAATTGAGGAAAGGTGTGTGTCATGGTTGTGTCATTTCACCATATTGATTCAGTCTCTACAATAAAAAAATAAAAAAATATGGACTATATACAGAAGAACACAGCATTAAGAATCTAGAAAAATTCACAACCTATAATATGCAAGTGACACAATCTTGCTTATTGAAAGGAAAGGCAGGTGAAGTCATTAACTGATTGAAGATAAAGCCTTCCTTTGGATTACACCTCATTATAAAGAAATGAAAAACACATATAACTGGTAACTTTGAAAAGTTATTTACTTATTTACAAACAAGGAACATCATGTTACATGGAGAAAAGACTAAAGTTGTGTGTGTGTGTGTTTACTTTGATCCATTATTAATGCTCATGGAAACAGTAGTCTAGAAATCAAATGACATATTTCACTGGGCAAATATTCTGCAGAAGACCACTTTAAAGTGTTAAATAGCAAAAATGTCAATGGGATGACTAAGGTGCACCATACCCAAGACCTATTATCAATCACCTTGCATACTTTTAAAAGCTGGATAAAGAACAAGGAAACTGATATCTTTGAGCTACTGGATTGGCAAAGAACATTGATTACACCATCAACTGACAAAAGAATGGATACATTCATCTTAGACACAGCACAGTCGGAATGGTTCTTAGGAGTTGGAAGAGAAGGACTTCGTATCACATCCTTTGGGTACATTCTTTGAAGAGACAACACACTATGTTATTTCATGATCTGTGGGAGGACTTCAGGAGCACCATTCATGAAGAAAGCAAAGGTCATATGAAAGACAAGAAAGGATCAAAATGTGCATCAGCAGAGACTTTGAAACTTGCTATTAGTCTCAGAGTAGCTAGAACAAGTGGAACAAATGGTGAAATCAAAAAGCTGAATAGAACATTTCAAAGGGAAGCTTTAGGAAACAAAGTAAAATAGTATAATGAAATTTGAAAAGATCTAGAATTAAAAAACTAAAAAAGAATAATATGCTCAGCATATCTTAAACTTATAGAACGAAAGAAAAATTTCAAGATCTAGTGGAAATCTTAAAACATTGTATAGGCAAAATACTGTATGATGAAGGAAACATTAAAATAATATGGAAATAGCACAAAGAGTTACTTAACCAAACAGAAGTGGTCAACGTTCAATCATTTCAGAAGATAGCACATGAGTAAGAATCAGTGGTGTTGAAGGCAAAGGTTCAAGCTGCACTGAAAGCATGAGCCAAAAATAAGATCCCAGGAATGGATTGGAGACTCAATGAAATGTCCCAGGAAAGCTAATGAAGCACTGAAAGCACTTATTCATCTGTCCCAGGACATTTGGAAGAGAGCTTCTTGGCCAACTGACTGGAAGAGATCCATATTTGTACCCACTCCAAAGAAAGATAACCTAACTTCTTGGCCAACTGACTGGAAGAGATCCATATTTGTACCCACTCCAAAGAAAGATAACCTAACAGAATGCTCAAATTATAGAGTAATACCACTGATATCACATATAAGTAAAAGTTTATTGAAGGTCATCCAACAAAGGTTGCAGCAATACAGGGACAGGGAACTGCCAGAAGAGTTTCAGGCCAGATTCAGAAGAGGACTTGGAACAAGGGATATCATTTCTGGTGTCTGATGGATCTTGGCTCAAAGCAGAGGATGCCAGAAAGATGTTCACTTGTGTTTTATTGACTAGGTTAAGGGATTTGATCGTGTGGATCATACTAAGCTATAGATAGCCTTGAGAAAAATGGAAATTCCAGGACACTTAAATGTGCTCCTGCAGAACTTTTACGTGAATCAAGAAGCAGTTGTGTAAGCAGAACAATAAAATACTGCCTGGCTTAAAGCCAGGAAAGGTTTATGCCAGGATTGTAAACTCTCATATTTATTCAATCTGTATGTTGAGAAAATCATCAGAGAAACTCTGAATTTTATGAAGATTTTATGAAATGGTACCAGGATTAGAGGAAGATTTATTAAAAATCTGCAATATACAGATGGCACAGCTTTGCTTGCTGAAAGCCAGGAGGACTTGAAGCACTTGCTGATGAAAATTACAGTTTGTCATCACAACTGTAAAAATAGAACTCTAGACTTGTTCAGAGTAACATCTTGATAAATTGATAACAGATTGAACTTGTCAAGAATATTATCTAGCTTGGATCCACAATTAATGTTCATGGAAGCAACAATCAAGAAATCAAAAGATGGGTTGCATTAGGTATATCTGCTGCACAAAGCCTTTTAGAGTATTGCAAAGCAAGGATGTTACTTTAAGGACTAAGGTACACCTGACCTAAGCCATGGCATGTTCAATTGCCTCATATGCATGGGAAGTTGGACACTGAATAAAGAAGACAGAAGAAGAATTGATGAATTTGAATTGTATTGCTGGTGAAAAATATTCAAAATATCATGGATTACTAGAAGGATAAACGGATCTGTCTTGGAGTGCTCCTTAGAGGCAAGGTTGGTGAGAATTCTCTCAAGTATTTTGAACATGTTGTCAGAAGGGACCAGTCCCTGGAGAAGGATATCACACTTGATAAAGTAGCTGGGTAGGGAAAGAAGAAGGCCATCAATGCGATAGATTGGCACATTGACTGAAACAAAGGGCTAAAGCATCGGAACAATTGTGATGATAGTACAGGAGGGTCACTATGGGTCAGATCAGGCTCCACCACCCTTACCAACAACAATCCCTGGACAAAGACATCATATTTGGTAAAGCTGAGAGTCAACAAAGATTTTCAAGATGAATTGATATCGTAGCTGAAACAATGGACTTAGTATAGCAAACCTTCTGAGGATGATGCATGACTGTGCAGTGTTCATGGTTTGCACAGTTCTACATGAGTTGGAGGGAACCCAGAGGGCATAGCGGTCTTGCATTTGGCTGTAATCTGCAAGGTGAACAGTTAAAAATCACCAGCCACTCCACAGGAGAAAGACTGGGCTCTCCACTCCTGGGAACAGTTACACAACAGTTGTACGCTCAGACAATCACTCAGAAAGTCACTCTGAGTGAGCATTGCCGCAGTCAGTGAGACTATGAGTTGGAAGCTGGGGCTTCCTACTCCAGTAAAATGTCACAGTGTCAGAACCCTCCAAGGGCAGCTCTACCCTCTCCTGTAGGGCCACTGTGTGTCAGAACAGACAGTGAGGGAGATTTGTTCTGGTGGGTTTTTTATATGGGTTGGAAAAATTGTAAAGGTCTTAACAACCATAAAGTGTTCTTGTTATTACCACATTTGAATTGTGGTATAAGTGAAGATTATTAAATATGCCATGGACTGTCAAGAGAATGACAAATATGACTTAGAGCAAATACAACCAGAAGGCACTTTTGAAGCAAGTATTACAAGATATTACTTTTCTGACTTTGAACAGGCCATCAGGCAACACTAGTCACTAGATATAGACATTGTGTTTCAAAAAGAACCAATAAAAACATGGGAAATTATCTTATTCTTGGTATTTCTATTGCAAAAAATCCACAATTGGGTGACTTTAACAAATAGAGTAAGTCCACTGGTGACAAAGTGGGTTGTGCCTTAGGCTGCTAACTTCAAGGTCAGCAGTTGAAAACCATCAGCTGCTCATAGGGACACAGAGGAGACCTTCTACTCCTGGAAGATTCACAGTCCAGGAAACCCAGAGGGACAATTCTACTGTGTCCTTCTTGGTGACTATAGGTTGGACTCACCTGGATGACAATCAGAACAAATGAAAGTTTACTTTCTTGCATATTAGAAGTCTATAAATCTTTGTTCGGGCCTTGAATACAGAGGAATTTTGTTTGGTTTGTTTTGGAAATAATTTTTTAAAAAATCATTTCATTAGGGGCTCATACAACTCTTATCACAATCCATACACACATCAATTGTGTAAAGCACATTTGTACATTCATTGCCCTCATCCTTCTCAAA
>NW_022106084.1:5059156-5060835 GCF_000313985.2 Echinops telfairi
GATAGTTCTAGTCTCTTTTCAGCTTCTATTCCTGAGTTTTGTGCCAATCTTCATTGGACATGGCTTCTATATTCCCCCATCTATACTTCTTTGCTTCTGGGCCTAACCAGCTCATTTTATATCTCAATGGTGATTGGTTTAAAACACACCCTACATTGTATGTACTCATAAACAAAGCAAAGAAAGTCTGTTCCTGAAGATGATTATATCCACAAGTGGAGGTCTAGGATTTGCAAAACACCTTTTGGGGAACACATTTCAATACATATCAGAAACCCTGAATGAGATATATATTTAAAATAGCAGCCAATGAACCCAAACATGCTGAAGATTATGAAGATGGTTCAGGACTTGGCACAGTTTCATTCTGCTATCAGCAGTTCTCAACCTGTGGGTCATGACCCCTTTCACAGGGGTTGCCCGATTCCTAACAGGAGCAAAATTACAGTGATGAAGTAGCAACGAAAACAATTTTATGGTTGAGGGTCACTACAGCATGAGAAACTGCAGTAAAGGGTCACGACATTAGGAAGCTTGAGAACCACTGTGCTATAAAAAGTAACCATGAATTGAAGTCTATTCAAGGCCACTGACAGCAACAACACTCCCAATATTCCAGGACGGTGAGTTTAAATGCCATGATTGGTGGACATCAATGCCACACATCACCTAACAGAACAATGATCTCTGGAAAAGTACAATTATGAATTCCTATTTTCTCTACTATAGGTCATCTCATTGGGCCATTTGGTTTTGAAAAGATCAATGTCACAGAATGCATGCAGATTTCTGCCATGTTCACTTTCGGTGTATTGCTAAGATTCCATTCACATTTGATAAAGCAGAGAAACCCTGAATAATTAAAGTGAGAATATTGCTCAATTTAAACCTGAGAAGTAGGAATGTAGGCATTTATTAACTATATGTACAAATATAAAGTCTGCCTATTATTTTTCCTTCTGTTTTATATGATTTGCATATTTCTTTTTTGTTCCAGAAAAAAACGACTATAAAATTGAAATGGAAATTGTATTTTAATAAATGATTTGATTTCGTCCTGAGGAAATAATTGTTTGGATTTTCATCTAATACAGCTTCTCTATTCATCCATTACTTTTTCAACCAATCCTTTAAAGCTGAGCAGCATTGCTTTTACCTTTGCATGACTTTCCAATTATTTCAGAGACAAGTCTACAGTGAAGCGAAAATCACTTCAGGAAAATTCTCATCTTTATTACATTTCATGTACACTTCACTGTGATGAATAATTATTTAAATATTAACTTTAAAAACTTGGAGCAAGTAATCTTTCTGCTTTCCTCATTGCTACTGCCATATAACTGCATCCATGTGGCTGAACCATTTTGCATCACAGTGATGCATCTTTGAAAGAAAACAAAGAGAAAAACCTCTTTTTCCTTCAGAGACATTATCTCATTGCTGCAATAAATTTCATTCCAAAAAAGCTATCCTTTACCAGTTGTAGCAATGCCTCACTGAAAGTGGAAATGTCACATGTCACCGCATCTGAGGTCATGCATTCCAGACGCTGAAATTACAGTTATAGATCACTGTAATCTGTCTATAAATTAAATAAAATCAAACATTCTTTCATAATCCTAAAGTCAAAAAGTTGAATAAAATTTTGTTGCTTGCAGTCAGTCAGTTTTCACTCATGA
>NW_022106084.1:5061542-5070332 GCF_000313985.2 Echinops telfairi
TCTGTGAGGGGATGTCCAATTGTCTACAGATGGGCATTGGGTCTCCACTCCATGACACACACCCCCCACCCATTCACCTTGGGTATGGTACTATTCTAGGCCTTAGATGCCTGATACCTGATGCCGTCAACACCTCATGGTGGCCGCTTGTTTATCTTCAAACTTTTAAGACCCCAGACACTATATATTTTGATAGCCAGGCACCATCAGCTTTCTTCACCATATTTGCTTATGCACCCATTTTGTCTTCAGCAATCATGTTGAGAAGGTGAGCATCACAGAAAACCAGATTGTTAGAACAAAGGTGTTCTTTTGTTAAGGTCCAATGTCCATCTGCAACCTTAATTCTTAACATATAGATATGAGTACATAGTTCTATTCTCCTCTCATTATATATATATTCACATATGTGCAGGCCTGTATTTAGGTCTCCATAAATGTCCTTTGCCTCCTGGTTCTTTCCTCCATTTACTTCCCTCTTGTTGTACTATAATGTTCGGGCTTCATTGGGGTTTAGTAATTCCTCGATGCTACATTGCCCTTGATTGAGCCCCACTAGGCAAACTATGACCTTCCTTCCATTGATTTTAGTTCACTTGTTGTACCCTTGTTCCTGGGTTTGTTCCCCACCTTCCTTTCTACCACCTCCCCTTCTCCCATATCCCCCCAGAAACATTGGTCCCATTCTTTTCATCCCCGAATTATTTATCCCACCTTTCTTATGTAGACAGACATGCAGATACATAAGTTCAAAAACTAGGCAAAGCCAAATAAAACAACAAAGGAAGTCAAAGCCAGCAAAAACAATAACAACAACAGCAGTAAGCAAGAACAAAATAACAATAACCAAAAAAAAGCCACTGATAAAAAATGGAAAAGCCTATAAATAGTTCAAGGTCTGTTGCTCGTTATGAGTGTTTTCCAGTGGAGTCTGATTGGGTGACACACTGTCTCCCATCTGTTTTTGGTATTCCCCACGGGTTTCATCACTCTCCTCCCTTGCAGCTTTGCTGCATGCCCTCAGTGCCCAGCCCCAGCGTGATGGGGTCAGACCATGCACTGTTCCTACACTGTGTTTCCAGTGCTGTCCCGCAGCACCATGGCTAGTGAGGGACACTGTGTCCCATGGTGGGGTCGGCCCTACAGTCATCCCCGTGCGTGGTCTGCTCTGAGCAGGGACATCACCCTTGTGGCTTGGTGGGCCAGGGTATCCTTTCCTCCCTCTCCATCCCTTTTGCATTTCTCCCGTGTGCTCTAATCCGATGTGCCCCTCTCCCCAAGCGGTAGCCCCAGTGCTGTCCTCTGAAGAACATTCTTTTGGGGGGGAGGGGGATGTCCACATAGTCAGGATTTGGGCCAGCCCTGCAGACCTCTCTATTGGTTCCCTGGTACGTGTTGGTATGTTGTATTCATGTCTTGGCACATCGGGTTGAAGCCTGGTCTTTCTCCCCTTCTCCTGTGGAGATATAAACAATACCTTCCCCTTGGGTGGGTTAGTGCCTGCTCCCGCTACCCATGTCTTCCCCCCCCCCTTTCTTTCCCTCTCTTATTTAGTTGGCTGTCATATGTATCCCTGAATTGGGTTTGGCCCTTGCCATAGTTGCTGGACCTCACCCCAGGGATGTATGCATGTAGTAGCTTTTCCCCTATGCCCCATTTTATTGTTGTTGTTGTTGTTGTTTTTAAACTTACCTTAGTGGACTCATGTTGTACTTGTTCTTTTGTGCTTGACTCACTTCACTTAGAAGGATTCCCTCCACTATGACAATGTGCTTCATGTGCTCATCACTGCATTTTGGGGACGCATAGTACTCCACTGTATGTATGTATCACAGTTTTTTTATTCATTTTTCTGTTGATGGAATTTTGGGTTGTTTCCACCTCCTTGCAATTGTGAACTGTTCTGTGATGAACACTATAGTGTAGATGTCTGCCCATGGTTTGTTTCTTGCCTATTCTGGGTATATGCCTAGTAGGGGGATTGCTGGGTCATATGGTAGCTCAATCTTCATCTGTTTTAAATATTGCCAAATCGATTTCCATAGTGGCTGTACATACCTACAGGTCCACCAGCAGTGGATGAGAGGTCCTATCTCACCACAGCCCCTCTAACACTTGTTACTTTCTGACTTTTTGAATCAGGCAATCTTTGAGGGTGCTAGGTGGTATTTCATAGTTGTTTTACATTGCATTTCTCTTATGACTAATGATCTGGAACATTTTCTCATATGTTTATTGGCCATTCGGATTTCAGACTCTGTGAAACTTCTGTTCAGGTCCTTAGCCCACCTCCTCAGTGGGCAGTTAGTTTTTTTTCTTACTGTAAGCCTGCAGAGTATTGTAGATTTTAGTAATAAGGCCTTTGTCTAATGTGTCATTGCTAAAGATGTTTTCCCAGTCGGTGGGCTCCCCTGTTACTCTCTTGGTGAATATTTTCTATGTACACAGGTGATTTATCTTCAGTATGTCCCACTTGCCTATTCCAGGTTTATGTCAATTGAACTGACTGAAGGATTTGATTGCTTTCATTGGTTCTCTCTTGTGCCAAAATCATGATTGGTCATTCCTGAAAGGGCATATCAAACACTGATTTTGATGATAAAATATAGTACTGCAGGTCTCAGAGTTACAGAAGCTGACACTACTCATTCATAATCCTTCACTTTTTGTTTTGCAGTTTTCCTATAGTATTTTTCCTTTTTAAAAACTAATGAACGAAAGTAAGTAAACAAACCTTGTATATTGGGAATTTTCTGTGGGAGAAAATTATCTCCTGCATGTTAGAACACAGGAAAAATAAATAACTGCGTATGCCTATATTTATAGAGAATGGAAAGTACATTAATGAATCTCAACTGGTCCAACTCAAAATGATACTGTATAAAATAAACAGTCAGGAAGACCATCTCCATGCCATCTCATCAACGTTGCTAATGCAGTCTAGTTTTTGTTCAAAATTGCTTTGTTTTGGCTTCCCATTATCCTATTTTCAAATATCTGTCTTTATGTAGTAACCATGCCATATTCACACCCCAATAATTAATGTAATGTAAATGTTAAATCTACTTTATTGACACTTTAGGTATTGAATTAATCTTTCATGAGACAGAATTTGTCATTATTCAAGCTACATTAGTAAACAGAACGATATTACGTGCAGGAAAACAAAGTTTCATTTTGTAACAGATGCCTAATTAGGGAGTGGAGCACTTGAAATCAAGCGAGGCATGGAAATGGATTCTGTAGCTTTTACATGTGGTGCACATTATTTATCAAGAAGGGTAGGAAAAGCTGCTTTCAAAGGAAACTCACCAAATCTTGGTTGAACTTTGAGCTATTAATTCTTCCTCTTCTTTCAACAATTAAATGGCAGGACATATCAACGTTATCATCGCAGCTTCTGTTAAGTAAAACGATGGATTATTTCTCACAGTGTAAGCACAATAGCCATAAAACTTGATTCTTGTAAAGTTTTACTTCCAGAAATACACCATGGATATATCTCAATCGAACACAGAATCGGTAAAATTCTAATGAAATAAAGCAAGTTTCAGGCACTGTGAAGCACACAGATTAACTCAATGTGGAAGATGTCATTGGTATAAATGAAATGTGCTGTGAAAGACAGCTGCTTTGGGTAATGCATTTATCTAATAAATAATTTACTGTTGTGTTGTTTTTCATTTTTTTCTAACAATGAAAACTTTACACTCCCTATTTGTACCATATACATACTTGGCTGAATACTGACTTCTGAACAGATAAAAGGCTCTATTACTATCACCCAGTCACAACTATTGTGTATAAAGCAAGTGTATCTGAACTTGCTCAAAAGTATCTTGAAGGAGAAGCAAAATCATAAGTGCTGATTGCTCTTTCATCTACAGATGGTAAGTGAAGTTAACCCAATATTTTGGAAGTGCTTATACTCACAGCAAAATTAGTAACATGAAGTCACTCTTCTATAGCATTAGAAACAGTAATTGTAATCTAATCTACATCAATCCTTTCATAATTAAGACATTGTTCTGGCAATATGCTCCTTAGTATATAGTCTTTGGAAAAATCTCAGTATCTTTCATTTGCAATCAATATATACATCTATGTATCTTCTATTTAATAGTTTTATTTTTAATTTCCCCTTTCCTTTTTTTGCCACGTTCTATAGCAGTTTGACCTTTGTACTGTCTTTCACTTAAGGCTAGACCAGAGAATTTGCACAGGTACAGATAAGACATAGGAACTCACAACACGTGGAATTTGGGAACAGGAATGGGAATAGCTATACCACAAAGACAGGGGGAGGAACCGGGAACCCGATTGGGATGATCAAAATTTAACCGCACCCCCACCCCCCAGGAGGATGAACAACAGAAAACATGAGGGAAGGGAGATAGCAGGCAGTGTAAGATAAGAAAATAACAATAATTTATAATTTATCAAGGGCCCACGAGGCTGTGGGGGAAGGGAGGGGGAGGGAAAGGAGCTGACATCAAGGGCTTAATAGAAAATAAATGTCTAGAAAATAATGATGGCAACATATGTACAAATGTGCTTGGTACAATTGATGTATGGATTGTTACAAAAGCTGTAAGTGCCCCTAATAATTTTTTTTTATTGAGTCAATTTAAGTTATTGTGTATTTTGTATACCCTATACTCTCTTATCTTTTGAAAGCAACAACAAGGTTTGAAGTTAAGTTAGTTTGGTCTTCTATTACCCTTCTTCCCATTCCAGTTTTTTAGAACAGTGATGTTTAGTGCCTTGAATGGCCCTACAATAATTCTCCCCCTTCTACATTCATATAGTGATCTGGAAGGGAGAAAAGTTTTGAAAGACAACTGGATTTATTCAACTCCCTGTTGATGAGCCATCTGCTGACACTGCCTGTGTCCAGCATGGTCGTTGCTGTGTTCCATTGCAAGTATAAAATCCTGGGCCTATCTTAAATGTTATCAGTGCCTCCTTGGGGGCATTTTCAGATGAGCCTTAGCCATGGGGGTTCCACGTATGGGTGTCCCTCGTTGCGGATGGATGAGTTCAGAGTCTTCATCAAACATTGGAGTGGGGCTGATCTCCATGTCTGAGGCTCTTCTGAGAACTGAGTTTTTAATGTTTGTTAGTCAACAGGAGTCCTCTCTTTAGACCCATCCAGGATCACCTCAAAGTTCTACTGATAGAATTTTCACAACATAATTCTTTAAATATGCTCTACATTGACGACAACTGTGGATTGAGGAAACCCACAGTCTGCTGTAACTATGTTGAGGACTTTAGAAAACAGCTATGTGATGTTAAAAGCAGAGACATGAGTATTAGCAGGGGTCCTAAATTATGTATTTTACTTGAATGACACAGTTGAAAGGAACTATAGAGAAGAAATTGACTTGATGGCATTGGTTTGTGTTTGATTTTGTTTATAGAATAGAAGACCTTTTGTCACCACCGGTTATGAATTGGGCTGCTACCTGTAAGTAAGTTCAGCAACTTGAACCCACCACAGGAGAAAGATGAACATCCCTGTTCTTGCAAACATGTACAGCCTGGGACAGCCACAGGGGAAATTCTGCTCTCTCCTCTGGGTCACTATGAGTTGGAACTGAATCATTGCCAGTGAGTTTCATTTGGGTTCTTAGATTGAACAAAAAGGAGCTCTGGCAGCATGCTCAAGTAAGTGCTGGACTGCTAACTGCAAAGCTGTCAGATCAGACCCATCAGTGCCCATGGGGAAAAGAAGATGCTGTCTGCCCCTGTAAGGATTTGCACATGCACCATATACCGAGTTGCTGTGAGTCAAGATGGACTCTGTAAGAGGGTATTTTTTAATTTAAAAAAGTTTTTAATGAACTAAAACAACTATCGAGGCAAAGGAATATCACTTAGGAAAATGTGTGTGTGTGTGTGTGTGTGTGTGTGTGTGTGTGTGTGTGTAAAAGAAGAATTAGTGTTGAGAGGAACAGTGATTAACAAAAGAGAAAAATCAAGGTAACAGTGTATTGCTGTAGTTTGAAAATCAGGGTTTGCGAAAGTTAACAGAATCATTTTAAAGTCAAATAATTGTGATATACAGACTGAATTTAAATGCAAATTGAAGATGGCTCATGCCATTTCTGAAATACTACTCAGTGCTTCAAAGAAACAAAACAAAGAAAGAACAGATTTCTAAATGGACAATTTCTTTTTAAATATACCTATGAAGCCCCTGGTGTTGTAGTGATTACATGTTGGGCTATGATCTACATGGTCAGCAGTTCAAAACAATCAGCAGCTCTGCATGAGAAACACTGAGCTTTCAATTCCATAACCAGTTACAGTGTCAGAAACCCACACGGAGTAGATATGAGTTAGCATTGACTCAATGGCAGTGAGTAAGGAGCCCTGTGGGAGAAAGACGGTAATTTCTACTCCCATAAAGAATTGCATAATGGACTCCTTGGGATAGTTCTACCCTATTCTATAGGGTCTTTTGATTAGAAAGAGCCTTAGTGGCGCTGTTGGGTAGGTGTTGAGCCAGTAACAACAGGTTGGTGGTTCAAACCCTGCAGTTGATTTGTGGGGGAAAGTTGAGGCTATCCTGATCCCATAAAGATTTACCATCTCCTAAACCCTACATTAGTCCTTTATGAGTCAGAATTGACTAATGGCAGTGGGATTTAATGAAGGAAACAAAGGGAGTAACTATTATGATGATTCTTAATATTTTATCTTAGTAGAAGAAAGACCTGGTAGTGAAGTGAATTAAGTGCTTAAAACTTTCATCAAGTAAAACAAGCATCTGATTTTTCTAAATTGGCATATATTTACTTATAATAAAAACAGCATCCTTCCTATATCCATTTTCACATTTTATATTATTCCCTACAGGAAAAAAGATTATTAATTTTCTCATATCTGTTTAGTAAAATCAAATTTTATTTTAAAATGTATCCTGATACAGATATATCTTAATCGTTTTAAACATTAAATATAGGTTCTTTAGTATGAAAATGAATAGATAGCTCAAGTACAAAATATTTTATGTTACTTTCCCTCCTCTATTCTTTCAATATAGTATATCGTATGTAATTCCTCTCTTGAAAATCTTTATGTAAATTTGCTTGGTAAGTATAAGTAATGTACTTGAACATAGATTTCATTTTCTTTCAATTACACATTATACTTATGGACAAAACTATTGATTCTATGCAGAAAAACCTATTGTAATATAGATAACAGATTTCCCCCCTCCCCCACCATGATCATGCAATTGCTTATTGATTTATCCTACTTACACTTTATGTGCTACATCTGGAAATGTTTGATAATGTTAGTAGTGTCCTTGCATGGCTGGTTTGAAGATCAAAATAGTATTTGATATATTAACTGCTCAACTTTTCTTCATGTGTGACTTGACGTATAGGACCCAATATTACAGAATAAAATGTTTGATAAAATGGATTTCTTTTTGTCCTTTGCTCTATGTATCCAAATTATAAATCCTGAATCTTCCATCTTCAACCTCAACAGCACTGGTAAATGATTTTATTGCTTTTAAAAATTATTATTAAAATAAACAATATTTCTCATTAGTGGACAGTATTTTTAAGGTTCATCCATGTTGCAGCATGCATCAGCACTTCACTCTGTTTTGTGGCTAAATGTTGTTTCATTTTATATTTATATTGTTGTTAGATATTTTTTATACTTTTCCTACTCATCATTTGATAGAAATGTGGACTATGTTTAGATTTGAGCTATTGGAAATAGTGCTTCTATAAGCATTTCTATATATGGTTTTGGTTGAACACCTGTTTTTAATACTTCTAAGTCAGAGAAAATATCTGAGTTATATGGTAAATCTGTGTTTATATTACTAAAGAAGCACCAAATTGTTTTCCAAAGTGAAAGCATCATTTAACATTCCCACAAGCAGAATATGAGAATGGTAATGTCTTTACAAAGTACCCTATCCAAAACACGTTATGTTCTGTGTTTTCCTTTTATATGTTTTTATTGTTGTTGTTTTTAGCCATCTTAGTATGTGTGAGGTAAAGTCTCATTGTAGTTTTAATTTTTATTTCTGTAATAACTAATGATATTGGACAATTCTTCCTGTATGTGGCCATTTGAATATCTTCCTTGGAAAAAATTCTATGTATGTCCTCTGTCCATTTTTCTATTGATTTGTCTTTTTTTGTTTAGTTGTAAGACATATTTATATATTTTGCCATCTAGATTCCAATCAGATATATGATTTACAAATACTTTCTACCAACAATTTATTCTTATCTGATTCATCATCTAGCATAACCTGATGACCACTGGATACATTTTATAAAATTGCATCTCTTTTATATGATTGTTACCCCAACAAAAAAAAATATATACTGTAATTTGTATCTATGTCTGTTTATTTGGGACTATGAACTTCATTACCTTAGAAGAAAGCAACAGTGTTTTAAAATGCAATAAACAGAAAGTTTTCTAACACAATATGAAGATAGGATTTTTTAAAATAGTGTTAATTTCCTTCTAAACTCAGGATGCTATAAAGGTTATAGTAACAAGTAAAATAATAATTATATATTTTTTCGAAAAGCATATCCTCCCATTTGAGAAGAGATTATCTCATTTCAAAAGTTAGAAGTACAGTATCAATCTTTTTGTGGCTGGATGCTATTTACTAAAAGAAAAATAAATATGGGATAATCCAAAGCCCAAAGAGGGTATAGTATCAGAGCCTAAATTGTGAGATTCTGGTTTGTAGAATGTTATAGATGACAGTAGGAGCTCAAATATATTTCTGAGATC
>NW_022106084.1:5071252-5073161 GCF_000313985.2 Echinops telfairi
CAAACACTAAAGTGTTTATTAATTAGGAACGATGAAAAGGATGTGATGCTTTAAAATATGTCTTACGTTATTTTCACGTGCCTCACATACTAAAATGCAAAAAAAATTATCATTAATATTAAAATCCATTTTTGCTTTATTTTGCATTTCTTAGTAGCCTAATTATTAATATATTTTTGTGATGACAATGTTAGATGCAAATTATGGACAAATGTTCTAATACCTTATTTTTTCAACATTATCAAATCTGGTATCTAAAAGTGATTGTTGAATGGCTTTCTAGTGGTTGCTCAGTATTTTTTCTGAGATAAAAAAATCAAAGCATTTAATTGCAAGCCAAGAAATATCCACCAACATACTACAATATGACAATTTAATAATAACTAAACATGTGAGCCCTAACGGTGTAGGGGTTATGCTCTGGGCTGTGATCTACATGGTCAGCAGTTTGAAATCACCACCAGAAGCTCTGAGGGAGAAAGACTGGGCAGTTGTAATCTTCGAAACCCACATGGGGTCACTATGTGTCAACCCTGACTTCATAGCAGTGAGGTTTTTTTGTTTTTTTTAATATTTGGGTTCAACACTTTGAAGAGGTCTTGTGTAGTAGATTTACCCAATGCAATGTATTGTTTGCTCTCTTGGCTGCTGATTTCATGAGCGTTGATTATGGATCCAAGTCAGTTAAATCTGACAATTCTGTTCTTTTATCTGTGTATCATGATACTATAAATTGGTCCAGTTGTGAGGATTTTTGTTTTCTTTACACTGAGTTTTAATCCATATGAAAGGCTGAAATTCTTCTTCAATAAATGTTTCAAGTCCTCCTCACGTTCAGTAAGCAAGATTGTGTCATCTATATATTGTACGTGGTTAAAAAGCCTAACTCAAAGCTTGATGATTCTTCTTATATTCCAACTACTCAGACTAGTTGTGCAGGACACATATTTAATAAGTGTTGTAAGAGGACACTACCCTGACATACACCTTTCATGACTTTGAACCAGGCAGTATTCCTCATTTTGCTTCCATAACTGCTTCTTGATTAATGCACAATTTCTACCAGAACATAATAAATTGTTCTGGAATTCCAATTCTTCTCAAGACTTTCCTCAGTTATGATCCACACAGTCAAATGCCTTTGCATTTGTCAATCAAACAAAAGTACATATCTTGTCATTTTCTTTTTAATCACTTCACATGCCTGTGGAACTTAGGTATTGAAGACAGTTGGAAGACTGAAGAAGAATCAATGCATCTGAATTACGGTTCTGGAGAAGAAAATTGAAAGTACCAAGAACTTCCAAAAGAACAAACAAACGTGTTGTGTGAAAAGTACAAGCAGAGTGTTGCAAATGTAAGAACAGCTGTACGGGTGGTCCAGGGAGGAGCAGTGTTTGTTCTGCTGTACGCAAGGTCACTATGAGTCAGATCTAACTCAGCAGCACTTCACCACAAGCATGTCGCCTAAACGCAATCACATGGCCCAACAGTTGGCATAAGATTAAAGAAATGGCTTAGCTTAATTTTAAAGTTGACAGATTTGTCATATATTTACTAATCAGGTCAATTATAATGTTTAAAGACCAAGAATCAAATATCTTATACCATACATCCGCCAAATATGAGCTCATACTCTTAGAACATATTACCTCAATTGAGTATATCTTACAATGTTATATTAATGAGAATCCCCTTCAAATTTCTTTTTTACCATGAGAGTTGATATGTTTCTGTTTTCTCTATTTGTTTTATTAACACCTTCAATATCATTTGTATTTTAGAACTTCCCCTGTGTATTCCAAACTTCTGATATATGATATTTTAAAATGTGAGTCCTAGTTCCTAGTTCCTAGGTATACCATAGTCACCTGATACATTTAAAATCACCAAAATATTTTGGATTATT
>NW_022106084.1:5074560-5075555 GCF_000313985.2 Echinops telfairi
AGAAAAAACTAGGGAGGTGCTGTCAGCCATCCAAACAGATGAGTTTGAAAAATGTTCCTAAGAATGGACTCCCAGATTTGACACACATATTAATAAGTGTAATGGAGAGTACATTGAAGGTTATAAGGTTGTTTAGTTAAAAATATTTAAAACATAGCTTTTTAAAAATACATATGTATTTTTAAAGTTATGCATTCAAATTTTTTAATTAAAAAAATTTAAATACACAGCTTTGAAAAAATATATGTATTTTTAAAACCATGTTTCTAAATTATTACATAGGTTATAAAATACTAGCCATGTTCTTCAATATTTTTTTACAGTTTGTGAAATTTATGAAGCTATTTGTTATTATGAAGTTATCTGTGTCCCAGTTCTTTCTTGTTGTTAGTTAATTAATTGTCAGAGAGCCGATTCTGATCCATGGTAACTCTCTCTGTGCAGAATAGAATTGCTCAACAGGGTTTACAAAGCTTCCCAGTACAGTGAATGAGATATTCACCTACATTCCCTGCCATCATTCAGTTCTGACTCATAGCACACTAAGTGAGTAGGGCTGCCCCCCTGGGTTCCAAGACTACATCTTTTTAATGGAGTAGAAATCATCTTTCTCCCTGGGAGTGGCTGGTGGTTTCAAACTGCTGACCTTGAGGGTAGAAGTCCAAAACTTAACCCGCTCTGTCACTGAGGCTCTTGGGTGAGAATATGTACCTGTAAATGTAACCATGGTTACCACATCAACAAAGCTTATGCCATGAGAATAAGGAGGAAGGCCCTCGACAAGGTGGACGGACACAGTGGCTGCAGCGATGAGCTCAGGCATACGAAGAAGAGTGAGGATGCGCAGTGTTTAGTTCTATTGAGCATAAGGCCACTATGGGTCGGAAATCACTCCATGGCACCTCACAACGACAAGATGAAAACTGAACGCATCATCAATCGTTTTGTAAATCCCTGATTATAAGCTGGTGGCTAAAAAATTAATTTGAGCAATT